>NC_041408.2:70790082-71022582 GCF_900747795.2 Erpetoichthys calabaricus
AGATCGAGACTAAACAACTCCTTGTGTAAGACTCATGAAAAGATAAAGAAAGGAAAACTCTTTGTGGGTTGATTTTGGTCAGCCATCTTTTCAGCTGTACTGCAATTCACCCTTTTTGCCTCTTTTTTACTTTCTCGTATACAAAGTATAGGAAAAGTATTGCAATTGTCCTTGAGATTTTGATGAATCTTGACATTTTATACCTCCCCGAGTCTGATTTACTCTCTTGTAGAGAAAGTATTGTAATCCAAAAATTTTATTTTAAGATTTGGAGGAATCTTGATGTTTTAGACCTCCCTGAGTCTGAAAATACCATTTTTGGAATTATGTGTGTGTGTCTGTCTGTCTGTGTGTGTGTATAAACACGATAACTTGATTACGCTTTCAGTTAGGTCAACCTAATTTTGCATACAAGTATTAGGTACAAAACGTAGATTTGAATCAACTATTTCCGTTAACCGGAAGTGGTACTTTACCTTTTATTCATGCAGCTGTTATTCAACTCTACTTTTATAATAATTGTTCAATATATAATTAATTTGATTTGATTTTTTGTTGATGGTTCTTTAATGTACATAATATAAAAATATAATCGTTGTCTTGTGGTTTACTCCACAAATATCCATCCCTATATCTGAGTATATGAGAAAGTCTTGGGGAGACCACTCCTGATTATTATTTGCTGTTAAAGGTCTACTTTTTTCTGCTGCATTTCACTGGTTTGTCTGCCAGTCACTATATACATTACACCCCATCCGTCATGCTAGTCTGCTGATTTCTCGTTCAGTAACCTGTGAGTAGTGATGGGCGGAGTGAAGCCTCACGAAGCATCAACATGTTTGAAGCAATTGTGTCGGAAATCATATCGAAGCTTCGAAGCATTTGACACTCACCTCTCTCGTGACACCTCCTGGCCATTTTCATTAACGTTACAGAAACTTATGAAACACTTCAATGACGTCTGTTAAAAGTCATATTGCTTTTATTTTTTCGTAGCTACAGACTGACAACGAAGAGAAGGGTTCATCAGCAGCTTGTAGTGTGTGATGTCTAAAAAATATAAATATAACTAACGCCGACAGGCAGAATGCACTATACGATAGCAAGAGTTAAACAAAATAAGACGCCTCACCTCATGCATTCCCGGCTCTTTCAATTAGTATTTACTTTTGCACTGTATCATTATAATCGCTCCTGTTATTAGTATTATAATTAACCCTGATCTTTTCATGAAATCACATTTAATAGCCTTAAATGTTTTCTTTGGTCTGTCTTAATTAAAACGGAGTAGACAGAAAATAAAAGTTTATCCCTGTACTTAGAAAGAAAATGTGAAATCCTTAAATCACAGATGTCTTTATTCGATCAAGTATTAAAATCTGCAGTGCTTCGAAAGCTCGACACAGTGTCGAAACCTGAGTATCGAGCGGCCCATCACTACCTGTGAGTCACGTAGAGTTTTCATTGTTGTTTGCGATTCTGGCCGCTTTTCGTGTACTGAGTTGTTCCGGAGTCACAGTTGAGAAACAGTTTTTTAATGTCTTTTAAGCACAGGGGAAAAAATGAACATGTGGCCCGGTGCATTCTTTAACTGCCTTGTGGCGCTGTAGTAGTACGGCTGCTTTGCAGTAAGGAGACAGTGGAAGATTGTGGGTTCGCTTCCCGGTTCCTCCCTGTGTGGATAGCAAATTATCCGTGACAAACAAACTGTTTTACACGCTGCAAACCAATCCGCGCCGCTTTTTCACTGTTTTTTAAGCAGAGGGAAAAAAAATGAACATTTGCAAAATCCGTAACGCTGCTTTCAGTAAGTACAATGCACACGCGTTTAATTTGTCAGCCACTTTTTGCCAGCCGTCTTTTCTGGTTTGGGCCGCTTTTGCAGTGTTACCTCTTGTGTATATTATATCTTGAAATCCTTCGAGTTGCTAATTAACTAACTAACACCCACCCACTCAGCTTGTGTGAAAAAAATGCGCCCGTTCTTTCATCATTTTGTTGCAGCCTATCAAAGACTTGCTGATCATGTTTTGTAGACTCAATATATATTGGCTTTTCACTCAGCGCGAGGGCGCGCATTCATCTCGGATTATTACATCCTGCTAGACTAATCTGCTACACGGCTGCGCTTGAAAAACCGACTTATCCTGGATGAGTTTCACCAGCATTAATGATTAGGAATCTGGTTGGAACAAAACCCTGCAGCCACAGGGGTTCACCAGGACCGAGTTTGGCAAACACTGCTGAACAGAGACGAAACCGACTCAGGTGAGGAGTGGGGGCGGGCAAAGTAGTTGCAGCTATTGATTATTCAGTGTTGTTTGCCTGGGTGTCTGATCTGCGTTGACTGACATGGCTGTTTTCTGCGTATCCCATGGTTGTCTTCTGGCAGTGTGAATGCCTCGAGAGACAGGACGTCCTTGTGTGGTGAGTTGTTGCAGTTTGTGACCACGTCGCCGACATTATCCCAATGTTGGCAAACAAAGCCAACAGCCATGTTGCGAAGTTTGAGAGCAACAGTTTCGTCAATGACATTTTTACATCCAGCTAGTCTGCTAGACTAATGTGCTACACGTCTGCGTTTGAAAAACCGACTTATCCCGGATGAGTTTCACCGGCATTAATGATTAGGAATCTGGTTGGAACAAAACCCTGCATCCACAGGAGTTCACCAGGACCGAGTTTGGGAAACACTGCTGAACACAGACAAAACCGACTCAGGTGAGGAGTTGGGGCGGGCAAAGTGGTTGCAGCTATTGATTATTCAGTGTTGTTTGCCTGGGTGTCTGATCTGCTCAACAGGATCATAAATAAAAGGAAAACAATGTGAAGGCAATGTAACAGGTGATCCTGTGGTATAGCGGGTCCACAGCTCCCCTTCAAAAGCCCATTTTTAAATAAATAATCATTGCATTCACAGTGTAGCGAGGGGCGTGGAAGTGTGGCTGAAACGGTTTCTAGGTAGACTCGTGCTGCGGGCATTTCTCCCCTGTGCAGTGTGTGAGCGAGTGAGGAGAGAGAGAGAAAGCCGGTACGTTAGAGTGAGCGAGAGCAGGCTCGAAGGCAATGTGTTCCTGTGGTATAGCAGGTCCATAGCTCCCCTTCAAAAGGCCATTTTTAATCAGGCGACTGACAGTAGTGGAGTCAGGCACAGAGAAGGTCAGCTGCAGAGAGAGCGTCTCGACTGTTGCAGGGCCTGAAGCAGGTGAGACGCTAATGAAAAAGAAGCACAGGGCTTATTGGTTTTTAAAGACTGCTTCCTTCATTGTGTTTTAACTTCAGTTTTAAAGGATTGCGCGGCTCTCTCTTGCGCTGCCTGTGTGTGCCTCTGTCTCTCTGTGGCGCTGCCTCTGTGTGTGTGCGTGGCTCTCTCTCTGGCGCTGCCTCTGTGTGAACCAAGGTTCCACTGAGGTTGACTAATGAAAAGTCAACGTGGCTCAGAGCTGCAAGTGGACTGTGGCACAGACAAACAGAAATGACGGCATGTTTTCCGAGGCGTCGCGTCCGAGTTGGTGGGCGTTGCTCTGTGATTTTTTTCATCGTATCCAATGGTCTAAGAGTTGGTGGGCGTGGCTCCTTCCTGTGTGCGCCATTGGCGTCTTACTTGTCGGCGGTTTAGTGAATCCATGCCCCTTCCGGCGTGCTTTCCATGGGTGGCTACTTGTCTCCCGGCTTAGTGAATTATATATATATATATATATATATATATATATATATATATATATATGTGTGTGTGTGTGTGTGGGTGTGTGTGTGCGTGTGTTTGTGTGGTGTGTGTTTATATATATATATATATATATATATATATATATATATATATATATATATATATATATATATATATATATATATATATGCATATAATCTACATTGCTATGCAAGTAAGATCAAAGCAGGATAAAGGTTTGGGGTCTGGCACACCGTCTTCAATTGTGGCAATAACAAAAATGCATAAATGGAAAAACAAAGAGAACATAAAATGCTAAGCCCTTCAACACAAGGGCTTTTGTCCAAATGTTTCTGCCACATTTGTAATGGCACTGGTAGTTACAAGATCGGTACTGGTTATCATCTTCCTGTCCCAATGCAGTTTATATGCCAAGATGGCTGGAAGGGGCGTGGCTGTACTTCTGTGCTGGACATGGCATCAAGGGTGCATTACTGGTCTCCTCCACCACTCAGGGACTGAAATGCAGGGAGAGTTAAGTATGTGTGCAACCACATAACCCATCCTTGTCTTAACATCAGTCAGTGCACGGGACAGCAGAAGAATTTAGTTAGAAAAGGGATCAGTAAATGAATCATAAGGAAAGCAATAAACAGTGTGTAGGTTATTTGTTTTTTGACATTCAGGCTACAAGGCTCAATATATTTGACTAAAATTGTAGTCAAATTAAAGGTGAAGGAATTCACAAACCAATAAACAAACACATAACCCAAGTCACAATATTAAATTATAGTCAAACATCAGGGGCCAAAATTCATTCAACACAAATATTTAAAAACAAGCAAGCAATTAAAGCTTTAAGGTTTGCATTGACTCCAATCAATGACAACCAGGAAGAACACGATGCAACGTCTATACCCTCAACCCTGATATGTTATGTGCTGCACAATGCCGGTAGGCCTTCACTGGCAACAGCATAGCAACTTTTCAAAAGTACTCCTCTGAACTGCGGTGCCCATAAGAAAAACGAAATGAAGCCATAAGAGAACAATGCTTATTTTTATCATTATTAAAAACTAGCGGTTTCCCGCGGCTCTACCCACGTAGTAGTGAAACAGAACAAACTTTAAAAATCAATAAACAAAAAGGCATCGCTAGCTAATCGGAGGCAAGTTACGCTCCAAAACACAGAGGTAGACCAATTTCCCACTCCTGATGTCACACTTCCCTCTCCCCTTGGCCTGCAGCCTCTATCTTGGATTGGCGCAAATATATCGCTCCTGCAAGCAAACTGTGATTCTTAGCTTGATGAGAGAAGTTTCAAAATCAACTGGAATGTTCAAGCAAATTCTAGAAAAAAACCTGATCTAAATCCGTGAAGTAGTTCTCTTGTTCTCTAGCTGAGTGGATGTAAGATACGCCTGAGGCTGGCGTGTAAGTGAGGAGGGCCCTGCCCCCCTCCCCTCGGTCTGATGCATCTCTCTCGGATTTGCGCAAATAAATTGGTACCCCAAGCAAACTATGATACTTAGCGCGATGAGAGAGGCTGCATAATTAACCAGAATGTTCAAGGAAATTACAGAAAAAAACTCAATGTAAATCCGTTAAGTAGTTCTCTTGTGAAAAGTAGACAGACGTTGGATTTTATATATATAGAGATGTATCATGCATCAATATAGATCGGACCAATATAGAAGATTCCTTAACCACTAAAACTCCAAAAACAAGGCCTAAATAATTTTTAGAGTTCAAGAAGACTTTATTAAAATTCAGAAAGAAGAACCTGATTATGATGATGCAGATTGGCTCCATTCTCCCAGTAGCCCTATTGGGAGCCTCTTGAATCCACACTGTCGATAACATAACCAAGGATGGGCCTTGTCAAGTGAGGACTCACACACACAGTCAGTAATGGATGGGTGTACAAATACAGGTACTTTTATTAAAAAGAATCAAAAACCAGTCAGACAAACAGTGCAAGTAGTGCAGTGCTCTTCCTCCTTAATAAACAAATAAATATTCCAATAAATATATTAGCATCCAGGTGTCCATGGTGAAGGATAAAAAAGAATAAATAGTTTAGAATTTCTTTATAAAATCACTGCATGTATGTATAACCCCTTACAGTATTTCTTAATATGCTGGTAGAAAAAGAAATATTTTTTTCTAAAATGTGAACACTCTGGCTGTAGCTTGTGTAGTTTGTTTTAGGCCTCTGGCCATCAGTCCGTCTTGAACAGCAAGTCATTGCACCTTTCCAAACACGCAAAAGCTCATCTGATGTAGTTTTACACAGCAAGGTCCAGAAGAAATAATGCCTGATCAGGTCTTATTTAAAAGGGCCTTCATTTGAAGCTTAGGCCAAAACTCGACACAGTCAGATTTGTGTCCTTTCCGTTGTAACGGTTTGAGATTATTAATCTGTTATCATTACTGCTGATGGGGTTTGATTCTCCCCTATTAATTCAAAAATAACCTGTTGTTCCTTGCTAGATCACCGCTTGTTTCACTGCCACAAACATCACTACAGCATTAAACAGATCTAACATTAGACTGAGGTTTATCTGGTAAAATTGTATAAAAATAACAGCACTACCAAAACAAAGCATACAAGAGCAGTTAAAGTAACATCACATCTCACCACCAATATTTTCTAGTGTGGATACCAGCTCAATTTATAATCCTCAACGCTCCACGCAACTGTTGTTATGGTTCTGCCTTTGTCCAGAAACGGTTTCATAAGCTTTATGACCTTAGTCTCAGAAAGTCTTTCTCTGTGGGATGACTGAGATCTTTTCCTGAATAAGATTAAACACAGTTGCGTAGGGTGCGACAGGAGCTGCCACCTGCAGCTAAAGTCACTTCATTACACAAGTAGTTTGTGAGCATGCCCGTGTCGATTAAACACAAGAAGCTCTGCAGTCTACTTGTGACTTTACACTGTAGGAAGAAAAGTAAATAAATCAAGGTGAATAACATTCGATCTGGCTTTTATATAAGTAACATATAAATGTTTTTATATAAAGACCGTCACAAAACATAATCACAAACTGGACTGTGCACCATACAGTGGCGAGCTCTGTAAGCCATGCTGTTTCGTTGAAGGACACGTTTGGGATAGACTGACTGGCAGGATGATGCCGGACCTCTTGCTTCATCCAGAGGGTGCCATCTTTCGCCTTTACGCCTGGTGCAGCTGTTCTTATATGTGAGTGAACGTTTCTTGCAGGGAGGAGAGGGGATTGCTTCTGTTCTCTTTCTCTGATGTAGAACCCTTATCCTCATCTGAGTTCACCTCTGTTATAGCACATCTTTATTTGAAAACAGCAGTGTCAGATTGGTGCGAGCACGAATACGACTGAGAGAATAAAACTGAATAAAAAAAAAAAAACGCTAACGTATACAAGCACCATACATTTACACCGGCTGTTACAGACTCAAATCAAATGTATGTTTTAATTGTATTATAGTAACAATAAGAGCAGCTCACTACTCAAAACGTTTATTTTGGGACATGGAAAGGCTCGAACCTGCAGCCTCTTGATTATAAGTCAGCAGTTCTTACCGCTGTACTAGCAAAGCAATCATGACAATGACGAACACTAACCCGATTTATTTTTCTTCAGTTATAGTCTTGAATTAAAGCACACTTGTTTTGTTATACTTGTACCTTTTGTGAAAGGGCTTATTTGATATTTGGACTTCAGTTTTCACACATTATACACTCATGCCAAAATTTTGTCGTTAGCACTAAAACATGAAAAAACTTTGTCTTTTAGGTATGTGATCAACATCTCTTGCATTTCCTGTCATCCTACACTTACATAGATCATTGTAGACATGGAGCACACATGAAATGCATGTGCTCCAAATAATGATATAGTATTTACCCTCTAAAACTCCAGGTACCTCACTCCCAGATAATCAAGGGTTGAACTGGGAGAGGTTTTTGCCCTAGCTGCGGCGGTGGGGGGATGGGATAGTAGGCTCCTTGCTGCTTGTGTTGATCGAAACATTTACAGCACAAAAGACACTGACGGAGAGGTGCGAGTGGATTTAAGGTGGACCAGGATTACAAGTTTTTTTGTAAGCTTCAGGAATTCTAGTGCTAAAGAGCTCACCCAATTACAGATCTCAAAGCACACACACGGCTGAATCCTACCACAGGGTACAGTTAATACTTCTGATTGTGTCCACTAAAGCGATCATTCCTCATCTTTCTTCAGAATGACAGTAGTCTTCTGTAGGAAAAGTCCAAGAGAGGGAAAATATAGCATGTCCTTATTGGCTTTGACTTTCAGGTTTTCATTTCTTTTAATCGGCCCTTATTCAATTTAAAGAAAAACCCCTCCATTGTAGGTACTTCTTTTTTTATACCCTTTTTCCTGTAAGTTTAGGTACAGCTGCGGAAGCCTCTTGCTGACATACTAGGACTGGACTGTCCTTTTCTTGATTGTTTCACATTCTGTTATTTTAACAACATTAAAAAAGGAAAGCAAATGTCAACATATTGATACATAAATGTAGCTCTTTTAATGCATCAGATGTCAACAGCCATTGGCATGCTGCAACAGGGATGTTATGTGGCACCATTGCCAGACAAAATGGATTAATCTGCCCCACTGTGTCCCAAGTCCAGGCATAGCTTCAGCTGACTGGCAGGACCTTGTCGTGCATCAGGAGGAACTCAGGACCCACTGCACCAGCACATGGTCTGACAGTGGGTCCAAGGATTTCATACTGATACCTTATGGCATTCAAGATGCAGTTATTTAGCCTGTAGAGGTCTGTGTGTCCGTCCATGGATATGCCTTCCCAGACCATCACTGACCCACCACCAAACCGGTCATGCTGAACTATGTTACAGGCAGCATAACGTTCTCCATGGCTTCTCCAGACCCTTTCACATCTGTCACATGTGCTCAGGGTGAACCTGCTCTCATCTATGAAAAGCACAGGGTGCCAGTGGTGGACCTGCTAATTCTGGGATTCTATGGCAAATGCCATTCCAGCTCCATGGTGCCGGCAGTGAGCACAGGGCCCACTAGAGGACATCGGGCCCTCAGGCCACCCTCATGAAGTCTGTTTCTGATTGTTTGGTCAGAGACATTCACACCAGTGGCCTGCTGGAGGTCATTTTATAGCAGATACCAGTCAGTCCTACTGATGGGTTAAGGACCTTCTATGGCCCTGTCCAGCTCTCCTACAGTAACTGTCTGTCTCCTGGAATCTCCTCCATGCCCTTGAGACTGTGCTGGGAGACACAGCAAACCTTCTGGCAATGGCATGTATTGATGTGTCATCCTGGAGAAGTTGGACTACCTGTGCCACCTCTGTAGGGTCCAGGTATCGCCTCATGCTACCAGTAGTGACACTGACTGTAGCCAAATGAGAAACTAGTGAAAAAACAGATGAGGAGGGAAAAATGTCAATGGCCTCCACCTGTTAACCCATTCCTGTTTTGGGGGACGTCTCATTGTTGCCCCTCTAGTACACCTGTTGTTAATTTCACTAAACTGATTAACAACCCCTTCTGCTACTTAACTGACCAAATCAATAGCCCACAAGTTTCATTGACTTGATGCTATACTCTCATTAAAAAGTGTTCCTTTAATTTTTTTGAGCAGTATATATTGTCCAAGATCTGGCCAACCCTGCATAACAACACCAGAGAAAATACAACACCTGAGAGATTGATTCATATCTCCCACCTTTTTGAAACAACTGGTAGACAAGATGCCCACGTCAGCAAAAGGCCAGTGATAGACAGGTTCCAAGTTGCTGCCCTTACAGCTAGGTGACATGTCAAAGGCCGGGTACTCACAACTCCTAGATTTCACACACAGCTTGCTTTGGCTAGACAGAGGCTGCGATGCCAGCAGTGGCTTACAGTCCTCTTTTCAGTTGAGTCACACTTCAGCCTGTTCACATAAACAGGAAAGCCAGAGAGTGGTGGAAAAAGATATTCTGATGAATGGAAACTGGATTCTAAGGTGGAACCAGTGTATTTGAATGGGTTGGCACTCACCATGTGGGCCAAAAGCAAGTCATCTTCATAAAGAGCAGGCACAACATGGTGTGCTGTAGGGATGAGACGGTGCAACAAATCATCATTCCCTGTGTTGGTCAACATGACCTGATGCCACAGCAGAATAATGCCAGCCCTCACACTGGTGCTGGGTTCCCAGCAAGTGTGCAGCTTCTCTATTAGCCCACCTTCTCTCCTGACCTTAAACCCCATAAATCATCTTTGGTCTGCCATGGATCACAACAATCGGACAAGTTCCCCTTTGCCTGCCAATGGCCAGGAGTTTTGTCAGACCCTTCAGCAGGAAGAGGATGACATCTGACAACAGGTAATTCATTGGTGTCAAACAGCGGTGAACACACAGGGCAAAAAAGAACCACAAGATGGCCGTTGCTCACAGATGGCATTGTTTGCGTATTGTTTGTGTTGTCTTATTTTTTTCCTATTTGTATTTGTTTGTTCATATTTTAGGAAGTAAGTTTTAACTTCCACTCTTTCAATTAGTGCTGTGTTTCTATTTCCATAAGTTTGCATTACACATTGCTTTATGTTCGGTCACTTGTTTATAGAAAAGCATTCCAAATTTTCCTCTTCTGTATTTGCTGGGGCCAGAATCTTCTAGGCCTCTGCCCTGTGTTGTCACATAAGTGTTAGAAATGGTCAATAAACCAAATTCTCTCTGCAGTTCTCATCTTTTTTAAGTCAGTGGTGGAAGTTTTGCATATTCATCATTGATTTGAAAGAAATTAGGAATTAATTCTGATGCCTCTCTGGCTTATAATTTATTTATAAATTGTTTGTTTGCCTAGGTAAGCGTTAAGTATTTTCCAAAGTTTTCCAGCAGATGTCTCAGCAACAACATTAGTTTCGACAAAACAATCATTTAGAGTGGAGATACATTTAGTCACTTCTTCTTCATCTGTTATGAATAAAGGGCTGAATCACCAGGTTCTGGAATAATGTTGCTTAAAATTCAAAGCTCCAGGACAAGAGGAGTGTGATGAGAAATAATAAGAACTCGACAGAGCGATGCTGCTTGTTAATGATAAAAAAGTCCATTCATGAATATCCTTGTCCTGCACAATAATTTGATCTTCCACTTCAGTGAAACTTTATCGTCCACATTGCTTCATTCATTCAGCTCTGGGTGTGCAGCAGATGCATTTTAAAGAGAGAAAAACTGCTGAATGAGTGTTTTTTTGTTTTTTTTTTGTTAGACATTATGAATGTTTGGATTCCTCACTCTCGGACAGCCAATGGTAAGGGTACTGAATATATCAGAACTTACATAATCCATGTCCTTAATCTTCGGCTCCACTCTCAGCAGGCCTTAAGGTGTCACTTCTTTGTGCTTTCATTATGTCTTCCACTAATATGGTGGAGGTTGTTTAGGAGACAACGTATGCTCTATTTTTGGGACTCCTTGACCCACTGCAGTTTGTAGCGAGGCTACACTGTAATAGTGTTGTTTGATGTTTGTACTGAATGCGTTTTGTTTCCATCGTCCCGTTTGCTGTTTGTGTGCGTCAGTAAATGTCGTCCCTGTAAATACAAGGGGGACAGATGATGGAAAGAGACCGCAGCCCCAAAATGGAAAACACCTGTTAACGATCAATCAATTACATCCAGCAGTACTATATAAACAATCGGGAGAGAACAGGAAGAGGAGAGGAGAGACGAAGATTTCACTTTACAACTAAGAACCAAGTTTACCTGCTGTTTTCCACTTAACGCTTTGTATCCAGTTTGTTTTCATTCCGCCGGACTGACTTCAATTCCTTCATCACCAGAGACCCCGGGGTCGGATTACATCATCCACCACACACCGAGGTTGCTCCATTTATTCCGGGAAATACAAACGCATCTCTTATCTGTTGACCAGTCATCCGCATTCAGGACAGTTGTACACTCGGACTCAAGTTCAATATCATTGCCATTTTCCATGTTCATTCATTGCTATCTGTGTTTTGTGTTCGTTATATGTTACTAGGGCAAGGGAGGGTTTGTCATTGTGTACATACAGTATATACTGTATAGTGTTGTCACAGTATTGTGTCAGAAGGGGACCTTGTTTTTCGATTTCCTGGATAATCCAGTTACTGATTGTGTCAGGGTTGTCTGTGTAGGTATTTGCTGTCTTGCAAAGGAGTCACCTCTTTGAAGTCTGGCTGGTTGAGTATACAAACAATACCAAGTTGTGATAAAAGAACTGCTGCTTCCTTGGAGGATGTCTGTATTTACCTGAAATTAACATGTTTGACAATATTGGTTTCTAATCAGCAGATCTGTACTCATTAATGGTTGGTAACAATACATTTTGTTAACTTGTGTTTTCATTAATTGTTAAACCCAGGAAATTTAGATGTGCCATTGATTAAACTGATTGTCCAGGACTGACAACAGCAGGGACTGAAGGAGATTTAAACTCCTGGGCAGCAGAAGGCAGGAGGGACAGTCCACTGAGAACGCTGCCAAGATACTCGGACAGAGAACAGGGGCTCGTAGGCAGACAAGGGTACCTGGCTGGCACGACGTGAGGCACAAGGACGGCAACACTTCCAGGGAGGAAGAGACAGCTCCACAAGGAGACGCCGGATGTGGGTTCAGCGAGAGAGGGAATCCACATGAAAGGACCAAGCAAAGCTGACAGACAAGAAATGAGGCGTGTCTAGGTCACAGTAACACAAGGAGCCCAGAGTGGAAAAAAAGGGACGACGAAGAGACGCTGACAGGCATTCAATGTTTTGGCAAAACTTCTGTTGGGAAACGAGTGTCTGGTGAACAGAGTGCATCCGTGGACAGTTGAATGATTAAGTGTTGGGGTAACACAGTGAGCAACTTGGACTCTGCACCACTAAAGGTTGTATCCTCCGATTCTTGTTTTTAATGGACTTTTAGAGTGTGGACTATGTATTTTTCTTTTTAAAAAAAGGAAATTAATTCCAGATATGTTTAGATTTTGTTATGTTCGTTTATCTTTTTAATGTACCTTATATTGTCTAGTGTAATAGAACTTACTGTTGCTTTTTTCTGAAATTACTGTTGTGTCTTTCATTGTGTGTTTACTCACCGCCCAATTTAAAGAAACCTGTGTGCTATTATTGGTAAATTTCAGGAGTTCCCAGTCTCTTAATAAAACTGGGTGGCATAGTCGGATATTTTAATGGTGTCTAAGTTAGATTACCTGTAAGTGTGACCAGACACCTGTTACAATTGCTCTGGTGGAGGGATATACTGTACATATATATTCTACATGGGGTATGTGCAATAGTGTTGTCTTTTAATATATTCACTTATTTTTACACATCTGCTTTTCTTTTGTGCTTATGTTTACACCGTTGATTGTGGGGAAAAGTTTATTTGTTAGAGGTATGGCTTGATAAAAGATTCATCTCAGTTATTTATCCAGGCAACAGGTCTTGGAGGTGTATCTGCCGGCTGGGTAAGGGGTCGACCATTACAAGTTTGCCTATCGGACTAAGATTGGAGTGAAGGATGCAATTATCTATCTGCTCCACCAGGCCGGATAAAACTAGCAGCACTGTGAGGATTATATTTTTTGATTTCTACAGTGCTTGCAGTACCATCCAGCCATCCCTGTTAAGGGGTACACTCAGAGTTATGCAGGTGGATGGTGTCCTGGATAATGGACTATCTGTCGGGCATAGCTGCGGTTTATAAGGCTCAAGGATGGTGTTTCTGTGTGGTAAAGTGAGGTCCGCGGCTGTTCAGCAACATATTAAATAAATAATCGCTGCACTTGCAGCTTAAGTGGGGCGTGGTAGCGTGGCGAGAGCAGTTCCTGTACGCGATGCAGGTTTGGATTCGCCCGTGCCTGTAACTGATACCAGGAGCTGCTAATCTCCACAACTGTCCACCATTTTTAAGTAGAAGCGCGAGTGCAAGGGAGAAAAAAATGAAGAAGAAATGAAACTGAGGTTACCTGGAGGGAAGGCAGGAGCGAGAGAGAGCAGGTGTGTGTGAGAGGCAGCAGACAGCCTGGAGGAGGAGAGCCCCAGGAGGAGTGCGTGTGGCAGACACTTGGAGCAACAGTGTCCGATTGCTCTAGTTGAGCTAGAGTGGCCAGGAGTTGTGCCGCTCACCGTTTAAGTCTGGGAAGGCAGCGGGAGCTGGTGACAGAGGTTCAGATAGGGAGCTTTTCTGTGTCCATGGTCCAGGGCTCCGGATTGGGAGCCCTGCAGTGAACCATGGAAGTGGCAAAGATCCGGACCTGTTGACTGCGTAGCTGGAAAGCTGTGCCTGTCGAGTAGGCGTCCCCTCAGTTAACAGGGTCATGTTGGGGTTAAGCTGAGGAGACAGTGGTTTTGAAGGGTTGTGCTGAGGCTCATTTTTAATGGATAAATTCCTGCCAGCCGTTTTAGCTTTGCTTTTATTGGAAGTATTTATTAGCAATTTTAGCCTCCACATTTTATACCTTGTTTTCATGGATTACTGGGGGCTTTGCCCCCTGCTCGCTTCACTCGCTTACCCCTTCCCCCCCACCAACACTACGTGTCATTGTGAAGAGGTGGGCTGAACGCACCCCAAGTAGACGCGGTCGCTCCTCTGAAAACCCTCTTAAACGGTGATACAATGGGAAACAAATAACAGTTGTTTTTTTACCCCCTCTTTGCTCGATCAGCTGCTGGCTTGCTGCTGCTGCTGCCGTGTTGCATGATCTGCATCTTGTGAGGTGCTTTGAGAATTTAAAAGCCTGTACAGCAGCTGTCCTTTTGTCTCCCTGCCATGTCTCTCTTCTCCCCCAGACATCCTTAAACACTATTCGATCTCTTTTCGCTGTTCCGTTATTTCACCGAGTAATATTTTCCATTTGTTTGTGCTAATGTGATCTTTACTCTCATTTTTTTGAGACTTTCCAATTTTACTACTTTCATTATCTCTAATCTGCTCTGCATGTGTATCACAAG
Source organism: Erpetoichthys calabaricus (assembly GCF_900747795.2). NCBI lineage: Eukaryota > Metazoa > Chordata > Cladistia > Polypteriformes > Polypteridae > Erpetoichthys > Erpetoichthys calabaricus. The sequence goes on from NC_041408.2 coordinate 70,804,706, forward strand.
ACTTGCTTCCAAAGGTTGTAAGGATGACATGACTTGACCGTCTCGTGGGACGTGAAAGTGTCTCTCCGTCTCTCTTCAAAAGATCTCTCTTTAAAAGATCACATCTCGTCGCAGGAAAAAAGTCTCGTATCGTCACAAGATTTTTTTTTATAATAGATTTATTTATGAACTTCGAGAACTGCACTGTGGACACCGTTTTTGTTTTGGTTCTTTTTGTTAATAAAAGCACTGAACACTTTTCCACCATCCCGTTGCCTAGAGTGTTTTGTCCCTACCTGACAGCTCATTCAGTTACGTTATCAATGGTGTTGCGTTCAAGAGGCACCCAAAACTGGAAGAGGGAGCATGGAGCTGGACCCGCATCATCACATTCTGATACACATGTGAGCAACACCGGAGCACCACAAGGAACAGTCCTGTCTTGTTTTCTCTTCACTCTGTACCCCTCCGACTATAAATACAACTCCAGGTCATGTCACTTGCAGATATTCTCAGATGATTCTACACTTAAGAGGTGTATTGATAAAGGGGATGAGACAGAGGAGAGGAGTCAGGTGGAGAACTTTGTTTCTTGTTGCAAAGAGAATTGTCTGCATCTTAACATCAGCCAAACCAAGGAACTAGTTACTGAGCTTTGTCGCACCTAACAGCCTCTGTGTCCAGTCACTATTCATGGAGTGCATGTGGAAGTGGTCTTCCCCTACAAGTACTTGGGGTCCACATTAATGACAGGTTGCACTGGTCTCGGAGCACAAAGAAAGGTCAGAGCAGGCCCTTTTTCCTTAGGAGACTGTGTTCCTTTAAGGTGGGAAGTGACATCCTTCACATCTTCTATACAGTAACTCTGTGATGGCCAGTACAGTTTTCGACACTGGGCTGGTGACATCACTTCAAGAGAGGCCCACCGAGTCAACAGGCTAATTAAAATGGCAAGCTCTTCAATGAATGGATTCTTATTAAACAAACAGGGAAGATTCAGATTATTGATACTGTATATTACTGGACAATGAGTGTAACCATCTTGTATCTTGACTCCTAATGATTTGTTTCTCTTTTGCACCTTTGTTTATAGACAAACAAAGATGGATGGTGTAGTAGCTTGAAATGATGCCAGTGCCCCAAATCTTACAAGATAAAATGAGTATTTAATCTCCGGATGCACACTTGGTGATCGCTTGAGTGACCCTGCCATATTGGAGTCAAACATTCAACTTCCAGCCCACTCGAGTGTCTCTGATCACTGCCTGATATAGCATGATGGGAAAGCTGCAAGCCTCTGACTGACAGACTCTTTTTCATGCCGATGACTCCAGGTACAAGAGATTTATTATGTAGATCTAACGGCCTGTGCTAAGAGAGCAATTGCCTAACTTCTTATCGGTATGAACAGCTGCACGCGTCCTCCTGATGTGAGTACCTGTGGCACTGACACCGTGTCACTCTAATAAATCCTTCCATGGAAAATCATTAGTTAGTTTGAAGGATTTCATCATTTGCACTTTTAGAATATAAATTAAAAGGAGGAAAAAGTACACACTGTGCAGTGATGAATTGGCCAGCTGCTTTGGAATGATGCTGGGAGGCCTCAGAATGCCAAATGGATAAAACCATGGGCTGTGGATGTTTCAAGGTTGCTTTTAATTTATGGGAAGAATTGGGTGTTTATTAAGATTTCCCTATTATTTCAATTGCTTTTTAATTCTTTTTTCTTATTTTTTAACTTTGATTTCCTAATTGTTAGTTTTTTTTGTCCGATACATGATGTATATTTACATCTGATATTTATTAAAACATTTTTAATTTGGAAAAGATACACATCCATCCATCCATTTTCCAACCCGCTGAATCTGAACACAGGGTCACGGGGGTCTGCTGGAGCCAATCCCAGCCAACACAGGGCACAAGGCAGGAACCATTCCTGGGCAGGGTGCCAACCCACTGCAGGACACACACAAACACACCAAGCACACACTAGGGCCAATTTAGAATCACCAATCCACCTAACTTGCATGTCTTTGGACTGTGGGAGAAAACCGGAGCGCACGGAGGAAACCCACACAGACACGGGGAGAACATGCAAACTCCACGCAGGGAGGACCCGGGAAGCGAACCCAGGTCCCCAGGTCTCCCAACTGCGAGGCAGCAGCGCTACCCACTGCACCACCGTGCCGTCCTAAAAGATACACATTTAGATTTTATTTATTGTTATTTCTTTATTTGGTATTTAGTGACTGCTGTCTTATTGTGGGTGGAGTGGTGGCTCTGAGGCTAAGAATCAGTGGCAGCAATCAGAAGGTTACTGGTTTGAATCCCGTAAACGCCAGAAGTGACTCTACTCTGTTGGGCCCTTGAGCAAAGCCCTTAACCTGCACTTGCTTCATCCTGGGTATGACGTTAATCTGCAAGCAGGTCTTCCAACTTACAGAGAAAGCTTGGGGTTTGGTGGCAGGATTGGCACTCCGGTCACCATCCTAAACCTTCTAGTGTGGTCCTGAGGTGTCACCAGCTGCACTTGGGTCCTTATTCAGGTGGTCTGTTGTATGGTGGGTGCGATGACATGCTTTCAGTGCACGCTCCCTCATTCTCGCTCTGTGTTACTGTCACTCTATAGTTGTGCTCCAATGGAATGAGCAACAAATGCTTTTACTTGTAATGAAAAGTATAATGCTAACACATTGAAATAAACTGAATTGATCTGGCAAACCAGTAATGTAAAGCTTTTAATGCTATGTTTTTCTTATCATATTTTTTCATTATAAATTTTTAGATGTACTAGCTCTGCTGCCCCTCTAAGACGAGCTGAAATCAAGTAGTCAACATAGTGCACTATCTATTGGAATGTATTTTATAATGCATGTAGGACTAACATGCGTTGCATTTTTCATTCCAACATATGGCGCCTCACAAACATTTGTAGTAATAAAATGCATTACTGCAAAAGTTTTTTTTTTTTATGGGCCATTTGTTGGAATGGCAAATGCAATACATACAGTATTAGGTAGTTCTTCAGTATTAGTATGTCTCTGTTATATGTCATTTGCTATGGGTTATGTAAAAGCAGTGTTGTTTGTGATGTGTTATTTGTTGGAATGACAGAAACATAGCAACTGGATGGTCACTCAGACAGACACTTATCCTTTTATTAAGATGGAAAATAGTGAATCACACCAGTGGAAATTAAAAAAAATATTCCAGATGAAATTAACAAAGTGGAAATACTTGTGGGACTTTGGAGCAAACTGCGCAGTCGTGTAGTTGAAGCAGAGAACCTGACAACCTTTGGAAAAAATGTGAGCACACAGATACACAGACACATTATAATAAATAATACAATATATTGAAAATACATTTTAATAGGTCACATTGGCCTGTGTGGAACACCCACAATGAATATTATAAGAAATAAATAAAAGTTTATTTATTTATTTGACTAACGCAGCATGATGGGCGTATTTCTACAAACACACACATGACATAATAGGACTCAGGGAGAATGGAGCAAATGAAAGTATTAATTCACAGGAGTGACAAAAGATTTATGAAGCAGAATGTGTGAAGCATTAGTGCTGAGACAATTGATTAATAACAATAAAATAAGCATTTAAAAATGAAGGACTCACTGAATGTATTATAGGTACACCGGGTAGGTTGGCGTTATGTTCTTAGAAGACAAGTAAGGCTACGGCTCTCCAGGGAACTGCTGCTTGACACTTCTTAATTCAAATTGTTCTTGGCTTTCACTCATGTTAATTCATATTTTTTTTCAGTTTTTTATTGGGTTTTTGCACTTTCAGAATCCATTTTGATCATCAGTTTCTGTCTTTCTCTCATTATCATAGTTATGAAAATTTGAATGTAACGTTTCAGTCTCCATTTTGGGATTGTCATGAGTGTCACCATCTTGCGGGGCTTTTGATTACCCATTGCCGTGGTTTCTCTCTCTAATGTGATGAAGTAAATGCTCATCCCTGACCTCATCTCTATCAGAGATTGTGGAAAGCAATGCTTAAATAAGGGAAACCTTTTCTCTGATTTTCTTTGCCATTATTTAACATTTCCAGGGCATCTTTGGACTTTGGTTTTTGTTTTACCTATTGGGCTTTGTTGAATATCTTTTACTGTTATGTTTTTAACCACAGCTTTGTTTCTGGCTACATCTCATCTTCTGCTCCTTTAGGCCAGTGGCTGTTTTTTCTTACTTTGCAGTACACCCGCTGAACAAAGCAGTTATAAGGAATAGTCCACCAAAAATTTGTTTATCTGTTACGTAACCCATGTTGTTAGTAGTATTGGTTAAGATACATTTTTAATCTCATGTTTTATGAAGAATGGAGATAAGAGAGTTAAGTTCCTGTAGACAATAGACTTCTATAGGACCAAAGCTGAAGAAACAGTAAATTATATCAAAACATGCATGGAAAAAATCTCATAATCCACATATCAGATGTTCATACTTTCAATGTCCCAAACACGTCATTTGGCTAAAACATTGTGAAATAAATCACTTGTGGAAAATCCTACGGAGATTTTCCTGGAAATCACTTTCAATTGGAATCAAGCTTTTGTATTGAAGACCTGCCTCTCCCCTCATCTCTCTCTCTCTCTATATATATATAAAATTCAAACTCTCTCTGTTTGTCTGCCTGCTTTTCACACGAGAACAACTTATCGGATTTAGATCAGGTTTTTTTCTATAGTTTGCTTGAACATTCCGGTTGATTTTGCGACTTCTCTCATCACCCTAAGAATCATAGTTCATTTCCATGAGCAATTTATTTGTGCTAATCCGAGACAAAGGCTACGGGAAGAGGAGAGGGGGAAGCGTGACGTCAGGAGTGGGGACCAAGGCAGGGCCCGTCTCACTCACACTCCAGTCTCCGTTCCAATCTAGATTGGTCTACGGTACCTCTCGCCACGTTTTGGATGTTGCCTCCACTTAGCTAGTGATACCCGTTTGTTTATTGATTTTTAAAGTTTGTCCTGTTTCACTACTATGCGGGCCGAGCCGCAGGGGACAGCTAGTTCCTCATATAATAACAAGAGGCTTGTTTATTCAGTGATAATACACAGCAACATTGTACTCTTGTGCTCCTAATGAGACTGACAACTTCACTTTCCCATTTTTATGGAACTTGGAAAACACCTCCAAAACAAAAAATACAAACTGAATAAAAGTTATGGCTATCCTCACTCTGTTCCCAGCCCCAACACTGTGGCTATAACAGTGTCAGAATTCCCCATTACATTCATCATAATCATTAAGATGAGGCCACACATGGGTAACACTAACTGCCGTATGTAGCTCCAATTTATTAATGTCCTATGAAGGACTCTGCCTTCTTCCCCAAGTCATCCTGATTTGAAGGATGAGCTCTCCTTTCTTATTTTAGGAGGAAGTGCTGCCGAACCAGGAACTGTGTACACCCGGAGTGCTTCTGGGTGCAAGGGCAGCACTTCCGCCACAGCAGGACCCATTAAAAACAATTTGTGGAGTAGCCTGACACAGCAGCGTGAGGCACGCACCGTTGCAGCGGCACGAAGCACACACGCTTTGCGCAAACAGCTCAGTTCCCCTTTTGCTAGTCGCCCTAGGCCCGCCAAGACACCACCTCTCCCCAATGGGAAAGAAGATGGCCAGACGCGGCCTAAGGACAGCAGGCAACCTGAAGAAGCCAGTTGTTGAGAAAAGGATCGGCAGGCCTGAAGAAGCGCCAGGCCATGGAAGCTACCTCCAGAAGATGGGTTTCCAGAGGTTGGTACCAGACCCAGGGAGGGATCGCCCTGGGGTGTGAGTTGCATTTTTCTGGGTGCCTACCTCGTAGGGGGAGACCATCCGGAGGCATTTGGCTGGCCGAAGGACGTCGATCCTGGAGCTGACAGTGGGGTGAAGTCTGAGGAGGACGGGAGCCTGCTGTTGCAGAAAAAATCACAGCTCGTGAAGGAGTGCCTGGATTCACATCCCATGGGGAGCGGTCTGATGGAGCAGGTGGCGGGGAAGGGCCTGGATAAGCCTAGTGAGGCAGGTAAGGGGGTGGAGGATGTGTGCCAGCCTCCTGCTATTAGCATAGTGCAAACAGGGGCGGTGAACCTCCACACCTCTCTGGGGAAAGACCCGATAGAGTCTGTGTAAGGGGCGCAGCTTAGTGTGGCTCACAGCCAGCAGGTAAGGGCAAGCGGAACACGAGTCCCCTGCCAGCTGATGTAATGAATATGCTTGTGGCCATACAGGTTCATCAGCCCATCCTGTCGTTTTTGTAGATTATCTGCGTCCTCTGAGAGACCATCGAGAGGCTGGAGGAAAAGGTGGGTGCGCCCCTGACGGCAGTACAGGAGTGGTTGCGGAGGTGCAACGATGGATTCTCCAGCCGGAGGGAAGGACGCGGCGGTACAGGTAAGTGGGACCTGTACCATAAATGAAAGAAGAGTGCTGAGGGAAGGGGCGCCGGTATCGTATTGTGCCAGTCACCAAGTAGCCATGCCTCCTACAGTGGATGCAGTGAGGGTGGCCGATTGTGCCGTGTGGGCGGATCCGGCAGAGGTATGTGCGAGAAGCTGGCTAGTGAGTGCCGGTTGCCAAAGCACACTGCTCCAAAGGATCACTGCAACCTCACTGAAGTCCACAGGGGCGCAGACAGCACGGGGTCTCTTTTTATCCTATAAGGAGACCCAGACTGTCATTGCGCCCCAGAGTGAAAAGAGGAGGATCCAGAAACAGAGGACCGGGTCTCCTGACAAGGTGCAGTGTGAGCCTGTGTGCTCACCAAACAAAAGCAGAGATCCAGAAACTGAGATGAGCAAAAGGCAAAAAGATTTTTTTCTTCCACAGTGAAACAAACTCAGAAACCCCAGCATTTCCAACGACGATTTTTTTTAAGCTGTTGCTGTGATGATGTCTCCAATAATAAGCACATTGTGGAGACCTTTACCACAGAAATGTCTAACACAGAAGTCTCTATATAGTGACACTAGCAGGGAAAACAAAATGCCATTTTGGCAAAACATAAACAAATTACAATCTATATAATTTACTAAGCCGCCGCCAGCACAAGCAAGACACCCATGGAAGCATGCAGGACGGAGCCACGGCCACCGACTCTAAGACCATTGGATATGACGACAACTCGCAGAGCCACGCCTACCAACCGTCATTCGCGTTCGTCTCTGCTACACTCCACATGCACCTCTGAAGAAGCATGTTTGTCGCGGATTTGTGAATCGCTGTATGCAGCGTGTAGAACAGTTTGCAAGGGGTATCCCATGGTCTTACAGTTGGTGGGCGGGTCTCAGTTAGTTGCTCTTGCGAGCGAGCACATGACCAGGCATTGAGTATGCTTCGAGAGCGAGGGTGGATGCGACAGCACCATCTAAGAAGAATCATATTTGTCGCGGATGTGAATTACTGTATGCAGCGTGTAAAACAATTTGTTTGTCGTGGATGTGAATTGCTGTATGCGGCGTGTAGAACAGTTTGCGAGGGGTATCCCATGGTCTTACAGTTGGTGGGTGGGTCTATGTTAGTTGCTCTTGCGAGCGAGCACATGACCAGGCAGTGAGTATGCTTTTGAGAGCGAGGGTGGACGCAACAGCACCATCTAAGAAGAATCATATTTGTTACGGATGTGTTCGCCTTCTGCGTGCGCCCGCCGTCCAGCCCCGTCCCTCGCTCTGGGAGGTGGGGGAGCGGCAGCAGTCCTCCAGTTTTCAGTCACGGACAATTGTATGTTGCTCTCTCCAGAGTTCCCTTACAGTCGTATCCTCAAACCCACCCCCTAAGAAGAAGCATGTTTGTTGCGGATATGAATCGCTGTATGCAGCGTGTAAAACAGTTTGTTTGTCGCGGATGTGAATCGCTGTATGTGGCGTGTAGAACAGTTTGCAAGGGGTATCCCATGGTCTTACAGTTGGTGGGCAGGTCTCTGTTAGTTGCTCTTGAGAGCAGGCACATGACCAGGCAGTGAATATGCTTCGAGAGCGAGGGTGGATGCGAGAGCACCATCTAAGAAGAATCATATTTATCACGGATGTGAATCGCTGTATGCAGCGTGTAAAACAATTTGTTTGTCGCGGATGTGAATCGCTGTATGCAGCGTGTAAAACAGTTTGCGAGGGGTATCCTATGGTCTTAGCAGTGTCTATGCTTCAATGTGAATCGCTGTATGCAGCGTGTAAAACGCTGTATTGTATGTTGCCCTCTCCAGAGTTACATCTTTTCATTCACCTACAGTCGTATCCTCAAAACCAACCCCATTTGGACAACTGTGTCTTTCAGGAAGTGTTCACCCATCAATACATAATTATGCGGCGCAGGTTGGCTAGTTATAATGAAACACGTATGTGAGTGGAATGATTTGTGTTTTTAAATGTACCTGTTGTTCTTAATTTTATGATAAGTTTGTTAATGAACGTGTCTTGTTTTTACTTTACTTTGATATCTTTAAAGTGCATCTTTCACACTCTCACAGTTAAACCTTAGCGCTATGAAGAGAGACAGGCTACACGAAATGTTTCATAGTTATTTGTTTACTAAGTACATTCTTTAAAATTGCTTGACAGAATTTTGTGGCACTGAGACATTTTTTGAATCTTTTGTCTATTGAAGAAATTCAAAGTGGTCTTTTTTGACCAACACTTCAAACTTTGTGTCAGAGTTTTCAGCATTGCCATCCAGACACGGACAGCGGCTCGGCTGTGGAGATTCCAGACTCCCAGTTGAAATTGCAAACATAATCTCTGCACCGGGGATTCCACTGACAACTACTTTTTGTGGTTTAGTGCTTTTTTGCACATTTGTTTTGATATAAATATTATAGAACTACATGGTTTATGTATTTATGAAGTGTTGTTCCACACTTTCATCAGAGGTTGTCTTGAGACTAATATTTAAGAGTGAAATATACAGTATGTGTAAAAGCTGAATTGACTGTCTCCTCATTCACAAACAACTCCAAGACAAAATGGTGCTTGTTGGTTTTTTGAGTCTGTGCCTGTACAAGAAAGCTGATGTCTATTGTGTGGCCTGGCCTGGGCTAGACTTGGGATTCCTGGCCTGAATGAGCTTCCCAGTCCGGCCCTGCTCACACCAGTCCAAGAGGGCACACGTGAGAGAATGAACACCATTGTGGGTTTTACTGTAAAGTCTTGGGAAATTAGTTGATGTTTGTATAATTCATCACTATTGGTCTAAAGGTGAATGTGAGCAGGTCCAGTCTAGTTTGTAAAGGCTCCTTTGAAATGTCTCCTAGTGGCAGGCCCCAGTTCTAGAGGCAAAGCCGCCATCAGCTGCCCCCTCACCCTATAATACCTTCACTCATTTTCTAAACCAGTGTATTTAAAATGAAGAATTTTCGCAATTTCCTTAATGTCAAAAAAAATTTCTTTGCAGGTAGAAGAAAACTTGACTCACGCATTTAATGAATCGGCGACATATATAATTAATTCATCAGTAAAATTCCGATTAACACTACAAAAACTTTTTATTGATGTGCTGTGTACTTAAGCTGCCACAATTCACGCGTTGTGACTTGCCCATTTTTCTTTGAAGCAAGTTACCGACATTCGGTGAGAAAAGACGAGCCCCGCGCCGAACCTGCGTTTTGTTCGGCCGCCTTTGTGCATGCACCCTTTGCACGACCAGTAGAACCGGGCCTGCCTAGTGGACCCCCTAATTTTCAAAAAGGGGGAAACTTAAGCAACGCATTCAGATCACAAAAAAAAAAAACCTCTGTGTTGGATAGCAAAGCACTGAATCAGTTAACCCCTTCACCGCCCTCTGCCGGATATATCCGGCACCGCTGTTTTAATGCTAACGCCATACTGCCGGAATTATCCGGCACATTTGCCTGTGGTTATATGAATGCCTGGCAAGTAGTATAACTGACGGTTTGGCGTGGGTATTATTACTACGTTGTATTTCGACAAGTCTGTGGTTGTTTTGGCCGGTCATGTGACGTGATTCGCATGTAACAGCTGTGAATATGGAGAAACGTAAACTGACTTCAGGTGAGGCTTTGCAGGCGATTTTGGACAGTTCTGATCATGATTGTAGCAGTTCTGAAGAAGATTTTAGTGACAGTGATGAGCAGCAACGTGCGCTGTATGATATTGTGAATGAAGACGCATCGGATGACGGCGCTGAGTGGGTGTATCCCCAGCATCTCAGCTGGGCTGCTGCCCGTGGTGAACTACCTTTTCTGCATTCGTTTGAGGGAACGTGTGGCTTTATTGTTGATGTAAACAATTACACTGCTGAGCAGTTTTATGAGCTGTTTGTGTCACCTGATTTGATCAGACATTTTGTTCATCAGACAAATCTGTATGCAGCACAGTTTATTGAGAAAAATCCCAATTTACCTCCACATTCCCGTGTTCGTGCTTGGTTTGACACTGATGAAAACGAAATGAAAAAATTCATTGGGATTTTGATGTTGATGGGAATAATCAGAAAACCAGATATTGAGATGTACTGGTCTACAGATCCTATGTATGCAACACATATTTTTGCAGCTGTCATGACACGTAACTGATTCTCTTTGCTGCTGAAATTCTTTCATTTGAATGACAACAGAAACGAGCCAGATAAGAAAGATCCAAACCGCGACTGCTTGTTCAAGCTACGTCCTTTGATTGATCATTTATTTGAAGCATTTCAGTTGCCCTACATGCCAGGACCGTCAGTTGCAGTTGATGAAAGTTTATTGTCGTGGAAGGGCCGCTTACAGTTTCGACAGTATCTACCATTGAAAAGGGCACGGTTTGGTATCAAGATGTTTTGCTTAGCTGAGAATTCAGGTTACATTTATAGATTTCGTGTATACACTGGCAACTTGCACAACATTTAGTGGTCAATACTGCTTGAATAAATGTAAAAAATGTAAAAAAAATGTAAAAAAGTAAAAAAACAAAAATTGTTCAGATTTCGCCTGGCTTGGGGAATATTTAGGGAGTTGGCGGTTAAAGGGTTAATGGGCAACCCACAGAACATTTTGTAGAGGAGTTAGTTTTAAAAAGTGACTCTCTGTGAAGCAGATGGACTGCATGTACCTGAGGAAAGTCTCCAGTGCCAATGGGGAATCTGAATTCCTTTACAACATGCAATAAAAACAACAACATGATCGACATTTGCTGAATGTTTAGCTTCAATAGAAACATGAAAGTACTGCTGAGTAAATGATAGATGGAGCTTTAAGTTAACAGATGTTGCTTGCCTCTACAATTATATGGTAATTACCGTTTTTGTTTAAAGCTTTATAGGTGATTACAGAGATCCCTAAAGTACGTACGGTGAGCCAGATGTGTGTGCATTATAAGCCTCTAATCACTCCACGTGCCGCATGTTATTATGTTTATTTAATTACACCCTATGAAGCCTGTTTCAAGTACTTTTACTCATTCTTGTGATTTGGACATTTTTGAAATATGTTTTAAAATGTAATAAATTTAAATTTATTAAAAGTACAACATTTTAGCCAGCAACCTTTTTTGGTACCTTGGGTTGATCTTAAAAGTAATGAACGTATAGAACCATTCAAGGAAATCGTGAGTGATCACACAGAAAAGGAGACAGACGGTTTCAGCAAGACTCCAAGACTTCTCTCTTTGAAAATGCTGCTGTGCATCACGTTTCCGACTTTATTAGTCAAATATTAAAAAAATGAGAATACTGGAGTTACTTACATAAAATCATTATGAACAATATCTCAATATCATTTTTACATACCATGCTGTTGCCTTCATGACCCTGGGGACCTCCTTTTGCCTTTCAGCCTGGCCTGGTGTGCTCTCACATCTCAAATACCATCCATCCATCCATTCTCCAACCCGCTGAATCCGAACACAGGGTCACGGGAGCCAATCCCAGCCAACATAGGGCACAAGGCAGGAACCAATCCCGGGCAGGGTGCCAACCCACCACAGGACACACACAAACACCAAGCACACACTAGGGCCGGAGCGCCCGGAGGAAACCCACGCAGACACGGGGAGAACATGCAAACTCCACGCAGGGAGGACCCAGGAAGTGAACCCAGGTCCCCAGGTCTCCCAACTGCGAGGCAGCAGCGCTACCCACTGCGTCACTGTGCCGCCCCATCTCAAATACGTACAAGACATATTGGACTCTACATGAGCCAGTCTGGCCCTGCATGCCCAAGGACGGTCAGGGGTTCCATTTAATTTCTTTGGTCTAGGTGCAAGCTATTGGTCACATAACATCTGAGGACTATTTTAAAAAAATTAAATGATTATTGAGATATCCAAAAAAAAGAGTTACTATGCTGTAATTATTAAGTCTTCAGTCAGTTTAGAACAACTGCTGTGGACAGGCCAGCCTTTGAGAAATTCCAATGCGTTGTGTTGTTTTTATCAGTCAGGCCTACAATACCTGATACAGATGAAGCCCCAGCCTCCAGCTGTCACATTTTGTCGAGCAGATTTATTCTAAGGAATACCAGAAATGTCAAAAGTTTACCTCAGTGGAGCCCCCGGCATGCATTTTCTTTTTGCCTGTCTTTATTGGTCTGTCACGTTTTTAACAATCTGGGCACTTTGGCATTTACTCGGATCATCTGAGACAAACTCATCAACTTTTTTCACTTGCTGTTGCTCTCTTGAATATAAATTGTTGATGCTGAACTTTTGTTTCTTTTAGATACCTGTTCATAAAGGTAAGCAGAATCTTTATAAACATCTGTATAGTGCAATACAGTTAAAGTAAAATACAAATTAACATTTAACTAAGCACAAAGCCCCAACGATGTGCACATACAAATACAAATATTACGACAATTGGTAGCCTTAATGCCCGACTTTTACTATTTCTAAATATTAAAATAGAAACACACTAAGAGGCAATCATAGGTTTGGAGAAACATCCGTCTCCCAAGTTGCTTGGAAATCTAGTGGACTGCAGTGCTTCACCTCTCGTCCTGCTCTTAAAAGGAAGAGCTTGCTGAAGTGAATTTGATTCAGTAAAACAAAATGGCTGTGTGCATGTCTTCTACGAGTCGGTCGCAACACTGACCGACTGCACCTTCAGAAGTTCAATATTACATCCTGACAGAATCCTCTTTGTTCCCGACCAAAGTCCAAAACATAACAAAGCCAAGCACAAAACAAAGGGAATTGATAAAGAAGGTCTAAGAAAATGTCAACACCACACAGTCATGAAGCAATACAATGGAAGTGAATGATGTCGAAAGGTAAGCATACACAATGCTACAGCACTGACGTTTAGGTAGGCAGCCATTTTGTACTTTCCATTCACCTCACCTTTTGTGACTGCAGTATGATGGGTGGTCTCAGGGCTGGAGTCCAGACCTCACCCTGACACTACTACGGTATTGAGGCTCTCTTTTGCATGGTCTCTTGTTTATCAAATCCAGTACAGTAGACTTTTCATGTCATTTACAAAAAATACCTTTGTCCACAATAAAATGCCTGAAAATGCATATGATGTTCTGTAGACCTTTGTCTACCCCGGGCACACGTGCATCAGCAGAAAACGGATTGTGAATGGAAAAATTCAGAGCCCAGTGAAATTCAGATTATCTTGTCCTTTATATGTTTTTAAAATTGTCCAAGCAGGCAGGGCTGTGATAGCGAGTTCACAGCGTAGAAAAAAAAGAAATTCTTTCAAGAAGCTGTAGTGAATTGTCCCATGTCACATTAATGTGCTGATCACAGTGAAAAGTAACAGTCTTCAGGACTGGTGACAGTCATCTGGTCATTAAGTGACACATAAAAAATAGATCAGCTCATTTGTTCATTTGCAAATGATTGATTATAAGCAGTCCACAGCAATTGAGTGCATCTTGTACCAAACAGCATTTGTAAAATAAACTTAGAAAATAAATAAATAACGAAATAAATAAATGTGCACATCTGTCTGCCATCTTTGGTTTACTGCGTTGAGTATTTGAATCTCTGACCTGAAGAGTTATTGGATGCATTCTACACCCATCTAACTTTTTTAGGTGCCTTGTTTGCAAATTTGCTGCAGAAAGCATCCCACCTGATTGGATGGATGGGATTTAAGTAATGAACATTGTTAAGCGTCTGTTACTTAAAATTTGATTTTAAAGGAACTCTGAATTTTTCATTATATTACACCTCCTGCAATAAGTGATCGGTAAATTATTTGCTTTTTGCCTACGTATGCTGCATTCAAACTGTACAATTTGCAATTTAGATGCTTACAGGTAAGCAACACAACAAGCACCATGGAAAGCAACTCTTCTATGCCAGCTATGTTGGAGTATGTGCTTCTTTTGTGTAGGGTGACCATTCAGCAAATTAAATGTTGTAATAAGCAGGATCCAATCAGGGAAGTGCCACATGATAAACGTAAACCAACCAGAGTGCTTTCTACCACAAATTTCAGCATTTTGCAGAAATCTTCTCATTCAACCATCCACACTGAAACACTGTGTGTCATTTTTAAAAGTCTCTAGCTTTGGAAAGTGTTTGCAGAAGTCTTTGTTGTTGTGGGTTGAAAACACCCAGGATATTGTGGACGAAAAGTGAAAACAGAGACAAAAGTGTGCATCTGTAAACAAAAGCGTGGTAGTATGGAGGGGCCTTTGATACAAATTAAACACAAGGCAGGATGAACGGTACACAAAATGTAAAGATAAAGGCACTCAGTGACCTTTTGGGCCTACCTGACACAAAACTTTCTTTCTCTCTTTCTTTCTTTCTTCTTGGTTCCTTACACTGTCTACTGCTCCTGTCTTCTCAAATGCCATAGAGAAGTTGTCCAACTGCTTATGAACTTCATCCTAGATGAGCGGTTGGTAGGAAGCGCCTTTTTATTTTGTCAGATTGCTCGCTTTTGTAGAGTTGTAATGGACGCTTTGAAATACTGTCTTAATAGGTGTATCCAAAAGCCTGGCTGGACCGCCTACAGTGTGGGTCACTGGGTGCCTTACAATGACCTATAAATAAATTGTAAGTCATGAACATAATTCATTTTAGCATAATTTAAAAAACTGTAATTTGTGAAGAATAGATCAGTTAATTTGAAAATCCTTAACAAAAAATCAATACAGGCATTATGAGCAGATGATCAATGTGCAGATTGACAACAGAAAATACAAGAAAGAATGAGGAGTGCGGCCTAGAAAGATGTCTTCACTGGATCATCCATTTTCCTTTTGATCATTTCCATTGATTGAATGTGCCATGCAGCGCAATCAGGCTAATTTGTATTTAAGAAATTCTCAATGAGTGATTTACACTAATTAAAATCATTTCAGCAAGTTTAAAATTACCTTTGTGAAATACTGTGAAGTTGCTGTCAGATAGAAACAACTGTTGTCAAAGAGAAGAGACTAGAAATGCGCAGTTTTATCATTACTCATCCATTTACTGAACGTAACCGGTGTACTTGTAGGGCCACAGCCACGGAACCCATCCCAGCAGCACCTGTCTCAAAGGAAGGATGTCAGCCCAACTGATGTGTGGATATACCGTACATAACAACCAGCCTAATCTGACCATCTAAGAGAATGTGACCAGAAAACTCACGTAGACAAGGGTAAAACATTGAGACTCCAGTAAGACAACGATTCAGTCGCAGAGTGCGTGACCTGTGCAGTAGCTGTGCTGGCCATTTTATCACCACACATCCATTTACAAATTGCACCAAACCCAAATTTAGGGTCACAGCATGCCAGATGCTGTTCTACAGGATTAGCTGCACAGCAGAAATGAACCCAGAAAGGGGTGCCTGTTCATCTCAGGATTAGTTATTATTCATATTCTTCTTCTTTTTCATATGCTATCACCGCTTGCCATGTCTCTCTGTGCTAAATGAGATGAGCACATAGTAAACCGCAAAAAAAAAACTAAATCACAAGAAACTCCAGTCACCTCATTGCAAATTCTACTATCGTTTCCAGAAGAGTCCGAGGAAGGACAAACCCCATGAAGGGAAACCAGAGTCCCTGATAACCCAGTGGGATGGATGCAAAGGATTCAAGCTCTGCTACTTTTGCTCATGTGATCAAGAGATGCTGGAAAAGATAAACCAGAACAAAGGAAGCCCGTTCACCTCAGACCACAATGAGGGAAGGGAAGGGAATCTGTGTAAACCCTGGCAAGTTGAAGTGCAAGAAAAGGTCCAAGGGAATCCCCCCACTAGAAAATTTGGGTACACAATGTTGAAAATAACACAAGACAATAAACTTGGAACATTTTCTATGACAGACTCTGCATAGACTCAGCAACAAAGTAAACAGTAAAGGTACACCAGTTGTGATTTTTATGTTCAGTTACAGTCTCGGTTTTCTCTGACAGATAAAGATCTGATTCTGAATCCACCTGCCAATAGTAAGGAACAGTACCATCAGAATGTGTGACAATTTTTCTCTTACATCTACTATTTAACTTACTTAGTTTTAATACAGAGTCCTAACTGTCCTTAATCCTGACTGATGGCAGGTCTCCCCAGGCCTTAATCCCATTGAGAATGTGTGGTCAATCCTCAAGAGGCAGGTGGACAAACAAAACCCCACAAATTCTGACAAACTCCAAGCATTGATTATGCAAGAATGGGCTGCCATCAGTCAGGATTGGGACCAGAAGTTGATTGACAGCATGCCAGGGCGAACTGCAGAGGTCTTGAAAAAGAAAGAAGGACCAACACTGCAAATATTGACTCTTTGCATAAACTTAACGTAATTGTCAATAAAAGCCTTTGGAACTTATGAAATTCTTGTATTTATACTTCAGTATACCACAGAAACATCTGACAAAAAGATCTAAAAACACTGAAGCAGCACAGTTCGTGAAAACCAATACTTGAGTCATTCTCAAAACGTTTGGCCACGACTGTAGAAGTTTGCTTGTTTAGTTGCGGTGAGCTCCCTATAGTACAACTGGATAGGTAGCCACTTCTGACTTGAAAGCCCCATATTCATGTTCACCCCTTCCATGAAAGGTGTCGCAGGAGGCTGGGGGACAGATCTGGCAGAGTTGCCTGGAAGGACCGGGAGGTGGCACATTCGTCCTCTGGGCCACAAGGGGGCAACCGCCCTGGATCGGGAGAAGACCATGGGAGAGGAGCAAGGAGGCTCAAGCTCGTTGGGGCCCATGGCCACCAACAGGGGGTTTGAGACTCGGGAAACGTGTACTTCCGCCACACCCGGAAAAATGGAGGATGATCCTGCCAGGGACACCCGGAGTGCTTCCGGGTGCAAGAGCAGCACTTCCACCACACCAGGAAGTGCTGCCAGAAGAACATCAAGCACCTGGAGCACATCCGAGTGAGAATAAAAGGGGCCGCCTCCCTCCAATCAGTGAGCTTGAGTCGAGAGTGGGAGCAGGATGAAGTTCCCGTGGAGAGAGGAAAGACGGCCCACGGACAGTGAGACAGAAGCCCGGAGGAGAGGTAATTGGTGCGAGGAGCACAGTGTGCTGTGCGGGACTGTGTATTGTGAAAAGAAAGGTGAATAAACGTGTGTGGTTTTATAAAGATGTGGTGTCTGTCTGATGGTGTCCGGGCATGTCTCACAAAGGATATAAAAGCAAGAAGAGTGAGACCCTAAATGATTTCTCGCTGGTGACAAAGACCAAAGGTACAAATGGCTGAAATAAAGTTTCTGCACATTACTCTCTGTGACAGAATGAGGAACTTGACACTCAGTAGACGGTATGTGCATCTTTGGGAGTGTACTGGCAGTGGGGGGCCGTCAGGGCCTGCAAGGCCTTCTCTGCTGGCCTAAAAAAATATCTGAATCACAAACTGATGTTAATTATATTTTGTCCATGAATACTTATTAAATAATTCCAAATAGTCTGTCCGCTTCCTTTCATAGCTTTTCCGATGGTTGTGCTGCGCCTGCTTCCAGACATGTATTTTCATATTAAAGCATTTAACCAATCACATTTCAGCAATCATTTGTTGCCAGGCAGGGTCAAAGTCAAAGAAGTCTGCCAGGAGGCCTTCACAATCCGTTCTGCAGGCCCTCTAACACAAAATAAATGTCGATTAAACTGTTGCTTCAACCAATCAGATTTTGAGTTGGTTTCACTAGGGCCCTCTAGCAGGCGTATGGCAACATCACCGTATTCAGACCCGTTGATTGGATAGGATAGTGTAATATAAAAATCTGAATGAGAGCATCATGGGGGCAGCTGTACTCATTGGTATGTTTGGCGGTGGCCATTCCCGTGTCCACTGCTTCTGTCGAGCGGACATTTTCAGCCCTAAAGCGAATTAAAACTTATGCCAGAAATACGACAGGGCAGGTTCGACTTTCAGCATTAGCTTCGATGGCGACAGAAAGGGACTTCGTGATGGAACTGAAGCGCACGGAAAATCTGTACAACAGACTAATTGAACTGTTTTTGAGGAAAGAGAGGAGAATGGATTTTGTTTACAAATAATCCGAATTTTTGGTGAGTAAAATGTTGCGATTTTCCTAAATAATATTGCAAGTTTATGAGTTTTTATTGATGTTTTTTATGTGTGTCGCAGGCTGTAGCTGCAGTAGAAAGGAACTTGTTCACCCCTGGTTTGTCTATTCAATAAAGGCATTTATTGTGGCTACAGGAGTTATCTATCTGCGATGCAACAGCTCTTTATACTGTATTTCTGCATATTAAGATGGTTTTTATAACCATAAATTAGATTTTGAGGGGCGGGTTGATTCAGACGGAGCACTACTGAAGGCGTAGGTGCGAAATGCACGGTCCGCCACTGACTGCCCGTGGTCTTTTGGGAGTGGTCCCTGCAGGACATGGTGGAGAAATTACCCATGACTTCACCTGGAAATTCACTAAGATGATTTGGAAACTACTTGTAGTCTGGCCTGACTAGTAAAAATGGAAAGGTCAACTCTTTAGCCTTTAGGTGTTGGAGGTTTCGTACACACATTTTGAATCCAGCACTGTGAAATTACTGTCTTTATTTTTGAAAAGAATGTTCCGGCTGCAAAACAGAGTTAATAAAAGTATCTCCTGTAAATGTACACTGCTGTAAACATTAAAGACAAAGACAAGATTTAAACTATACATATACTGTAAGTCAATACATATATCCACTATAGGAAGCTTTTCCCAAGTGCAAAAATAGCCTGCCTCCTTTTTCAGCTGAATAAACATCAGTCTCACTTAAAAATACACGTACATTTTTAGAATGCAAAGAGTATGTGACTTTTAACAAAGACTTCATGTATCACCTTTCACTTCATCTGTCACAAGGTAGAAACTTAGGCAGAAATAAGAAGCAAATGGGTTCAGTCACCTTTCGCATGGCTTTGAGCTCAGAATAGCACCAGATCATTTTATTGAGAATATTTTATTTGCAAAGATTGGCATTACAGTTGGAGACAATCCAAAATGGAGTGTTCTACACATTGTAGCTTTACAGTGGTGTCTGATGAAATCCCTGAATGGATATTGCTTCAGCTTCAAACAAAATGAATCAACAAATAATCCTTCAACTACAATATTTAAATCACATCTGCCTAAAAATTAGGAGACAACAATGACATTTTATATTTTTATGCATTCTTGGCTGATGACATTATTTTTGAATTTACAATAAAGCCCACAACACTTTTTTAAATGTATTTATTTTACGATAAAGATATTAATAATCTTAAATCTATAAAACATTTTATGTGACGTTGACCACCTTTCGTCTTTGTTTTCGTTTTGTTTAAACTTGCATAATAAACATGCAATGAAACAACTTTTTTATTTGACTCTTTTCTTTTTTTCTAAAAAGATCAACTCCATTGCTGTATTGCATAAGAGCATTACCAAAATAAGAAACAGCAAAATACCAGAGAATAATGTATGAGCCTGATATGGATAACCTCACACCTGTATTTAGACACACACTCACTCACACACACTCACTCACTCACTCACTCGCACACACACACCCCAGACACACAGAGACGTACACGCACAAGCACACACACGCCAACAGCATTTAAACTGAAATCCTGTACTTTAACAATAACTGATTTTGTGACATAATCATGCACTCAATCCATGTCCATTTGCATAGCTCAACCCATGCTTATTAAGGCACTATTTCCCCATCTCTGCCCTTAAACCATAATCAGATCTATTCTATACTCTACAAAATGTACATTACCTTTCCTGATGAAGAAATAAAGACACTTAGGATGAGCAAGGTAATTTCCTTCATACACATGTGCTCTAAAAATAACATTTTCTGTAACTCTATAGATAGTTTCAAATTATTTTCTATTTTTGTAATTTCTTTTCTCAATGGAAGGTTTTAAAGCAGATGTATAGATGAAGCACTGATTCATCAAAACACAGCTTCTGTGCTCCAAAGGACACAGTGGATAATTTACAAGTATTTTACATTTACAAAGTGTCAAAAGCATTCCAAAGGAAGTTTGAAGGTTCTCTACCTTCATGTTTTTGCTGTAAGAAAAAAAAAAGTCTTTTCTTCTTTTCTTTTTTTTTTTTTTTGATTTCTTTTTCAATTGAGCTGGTCTTCATATTGTTTGCGAAAGCAGTCTCCAGCTGGGAAGAACTCCCAGCAGCGTTCCTGGTACATTTTCCAAACATATGATTCCTGCCGAGAAGAAGACTTCAGTTATAAAGAGCCCTTCCTTATCAAAATGACATATAAAAATACGGTCTAAGACTTTAAGACTATACACAATGTTGTACAGGATATACTGTAAGTCACACTTATTTATTATTGGGTACCTTATAGATTAAAAGTTACTGCAAGCTGCAAAAGTAATCTCTTAATTTAGCCTGCATGATGTTAGTAGTATTATACTGCAAGCACTGGCTAATTAATGAGAATTAAATTCCTAACTTCTATCCAGATTTAATTGCAACAAATCATCACAATGACTCTAACCAACTTCATGTAACATTCTTCTAATTAAAATTTATATAAGCTCCTTATTACTACTTATAGACAACATCAGACATTTCATAAAATCAACTAACTTTCATTACAACTGATCAGTTCATGTGAATTATGCATTTAATCAAAATAACAATATCACCGACAGGGTTAATTATTTCCAAGTTATTTTTACTGTCATAGTGTCAGACAAAAACATTAATAATAAATGTTTACAAAATAAACATCACCCACATTATCATTTTATGTAGCACTTAGTTATTTTATTTATATTAGTTTGTGATTCAAAGAACATATTCAATCATTAAGAGCTCAAATGGAATGAAATCTAAAAAACGTTGCAGCACAATTACAAGTACCCTGCCTGTCAGCATTAACTAATTCATAAATATTGTCCCAGCTGGAAATAGTTGCAATCTTGTGTTTACCTAACTTTAGCATACAGACATGTGCAAGAAGTAAAGTGTCATCTCAAATAACCAGCAGTTAGCAATGCAATCATGTTGGGAACTTGTTTTAATACGACAAAATTAAACACACTTTTACAAAGCCAACACCCAAATATGAAGCAGTAGTAAGAACTCACACCACTCACTGGAGACCGTTTAATCAAGATGTATAGATCATTCTGACACTTAAGGAAAGATTTCTTATATAACATTTTCATTCCTATGTTTATGTATTAAAGAAAAATACAGAATTTCTAAAATTACCATAAACTCATGTCTTCGACAATGTTTCAAATGTAACACTGTCATCAAAATACTCTTATGCTTGGCCTAAGCTAACCCTGCAATTGCTTTGTGTCCATCATTAAACCAGCCCAGCCTCCCTGATTTGGACTGAGTGTGTTTGAAAATGGATGGATGGATGTACCCTTGGTGCTGCTATAAACGGCATTCAGCTAAGTATTATGTCTGTTCTATGTCCTTCCCTATCTCTTCAATTTAAATGAGCTCTCCAATACTTCTCCATTGGATTTCTGCAAATATCTAAGAGATTCTTGGTTTAAAAAATGTATCTTTCTTTTTCTTTTCTCTTTCTTTCTTTCTTTCTTTCTTTCTTTCTTTCTTTCTTTCTCTTTCTTTCTTTCTTTCTTTCTTTCTTTCTTTCTTTCTTTCTTTCTTTCTTTCTTTCTTTCTTTCTTTCTTTCTTTCTTTCTTTCTTTCTTTCTATTAGACTCAACAAAGTATTTGATTTCTCTTAAATTTTAATTTTCTTGATATTTAAAGTGCTTAGAACCTAGCATGACCAACAGCATAAAAATGAGGACTGTATCATTACTACTGGCTACCATTAAAACTATCTAATCTGTGCCCTGCTGTTTTTTGGCCGTCTAATTTGGCGGTTCTGCATACAACAAGAATCTCTTATACTCTTCCTTCAAACTCCATCATTATTTCCTTTAAGAATGGGGAATTCAGTGAGACCTTGAAACAGGTATGATTTTCAATGTGATGTAGATTCTACAGAAATGAATTATAAACCACAGGCTTGCCGGTTCAATGCCTGTCTCTGACTCACTGCTTGACTGCTCTTGAGCAAGTCACTTAATCAGCCTGTGTTTCAAATGTTGAAAATGTGAAGGACTGCAAGAGTGGAATACCTTAAGGTTGTACTTGCTACATATATATATATGTATATATATATATATATATATATATATATATATATACTGTATACATATTACAGTAATGTTAAAATGTGGGGTCCACCAGTACCAATTCCTGCAATGTAAAGCTGATAAGCATGCAACATAAGATTAAGGAATATATTACTACTTAGTTTATTTATTTACCATACAAAAGATGGAAAAAATGTTAGAGCTAACAATTGGTGCAAGAGTCTAGTGAGGTGTTAAATGTCACTGGATACATTAAAAAAAACGCTGCAAAGAAATTTTAATACCTGGCCTGTGTGCTCTGTTTCATCTTTGTTGATAAGATACATCAAGAAAAATCTTCAAAAGGAGACAAAATAAAAAACAAAGTTATTTCAGCAGAATATTTATCAAGACAAATACAAAAGACAGAATGACAGAACTTTAGAAAAATAACAATAATGCTGGTGTTATCTAGGTAAACCTGTGTCATAAATATGTTGTCCACAGGAGGATAAATAGAAGATAATTAATTAATAAACAGACTGAATAACAAAAGTGGCGGAGTGGTGGCTCTGAGGATAGGGATCTGCACTGGCAATCGGAAGGTTGCCGGTTCGAATCCCGTAAATGCCAAAAGGGACTCTGCTCTGTTGGGCCCTTGAGCAAGGCCCTTAACCTGCAAATGCTGAGCGCTTTGAGTAGTGAGAAAAGCGCCATATAAATGCAAAGAATTATTAATTATAAAAGGGCAGTGTAGTGGTGCAATGGTTAGCTCTGCTGCCTCACATTTTCAGGAGACAGAGGTTGAATCCTGCCACAATCACTTCATGTGTTGAATGAAGACATGATGATAAGGTTAACAGGCATGTCACTTATAAATCCTTCTGCTCTTAATTAAATTATGTAAACTACCCCTCTTAAGATGTTCAGAATTATTCATTTAATGTGATCTAAAAGTACTGAAAACCATGCCATGTAATTCTGTATATACAATTAGGCCTGACTGTTACATTTACATTGAGCATCTGGCAACAATTAATCAGTATAACTAAAAGTCTTAATTTATCTATATATCTCATAAGCTACATTTTTTATCCTTTTTTATTTTAAAGATATGCTGCATTA
Organism: Erpetoichthys calabaricus; assembly: GCF_900747795.2. NCBI lineage: Eukaryota > Metazoa > Chordata > Cladistia > Polypteriformes > Polypteridae > Erpetoichthys > Erpetoichthys calabaricus. Next base: position 70,828,300 of record NC_041408.2, read on the forward strand.
CATAATTACACATTTTTAAAAATATCTTTATATATAATATGCTACCGTGGCTGTCCGTTTGTCCAGGATTTTAAATCACCTGTAGCTCATAAACCGTTTGACCTATTGACCTGAAATTTGGTACACTTATACTACATGACGTCTACTATCTGCTTTTGGGGTGATGATTGACCTCCAAGGTTATTCCTATTTTTATTTTTATTTTATTGTAGAAACAACTCTCAGAAGTGGCCAGCAGGGCGGTGCATTTGTACGGGCGACATTCTCATCCCTACCACCTTCGCCATCACTGCCCCTACCTCTTCATATCTTAAATCATTCTTCAGGCAGATTGAAGACTTAAGTGCCAGCTTAAGTAAAAAATTAAAGAAAACGTACTAAGTAATTGCAACACAAACACTGACTTAATCAGCTTTAACGCAAAAAGATGCAGACAAAAGAAGAGAAGAAGTGGGCTCCTAGGGTGGAGAAAAAAAGAGCTGCTCAGGAAGCAGCAAGCACATCAACCTCTGAACAAACGAATGCTAAACGTACAGAGAAAGAATCTGAAAACTATGAATGCTTAAGTCAAGTGGATTCACTGCACGTTATCGTGCAGTGCGCCGTTACTGGTATTTTAATAATATGATATTTTACAAGGATTGAATTACTGTAACATAACCAATGAAATATTAACATGCATGTCCATAGCACTGTCCCATTAATAGCAGAGTAAACTTATGTCCTCAGAAAAGTTTTATCTTATTAGTTTTTGCATGACTGACTGACATCCTGGTGCTCAGAAAGACATAAAAAAATCTTCCATCTACTTACAGATAGTTTGCCAAGTTGTGCTCCTGCAGAGTGTGTGTTTCAAAGCCATGGGGTACTGTATCAAAGTAGTCATTCCCAATCCCACAGATGAAGCATTTTGTCTGTAAGATATAATCATCTTATCTGTTATCCTGTATATATTGAAAATAGTTGTTGAGAAAGAGAACAGGCTGATGATATTTATGGTCTAAATTGGGGTGTCCAACGCTGGCCATGTAGGGCCGCAGGTTTTCATTCTAACCATCTTCTTAATTAGTGGCCAGTTTTTGCTGCTAATTAACTTCTTTTGCCTTCATTTTAATTAAGTTGACTCAGAACCCTTAGTTGTTTCCAATTCCTTAATTAGCAGCAAAACAATAATGAGACACAAAACTAGCCGCTGCATGACCAAGTAAAATGGGCCCATCACATGATATCTGAAAATAAAGAAAGGTGAAGGCCTCATTAAGGCTGACATGCTCAGGTCACCAAAACATTTTAACTCTGTTATTAGAAAAAACAGAAAATCAATTGTTTTGGAAATGGCAGAATGAGAGCAGTGACAAACTAAGAAATTAAATAATAAGTTTAATTAACAGCAAGAACTGGCTTCTCTTTAAGAAACTGGTTGGACTGAAATTGCTGGGTGATTGAAGCCCTGATGTAGCTGGTCATCTGTTATGACACTTCACATCTCATTTCTGTTTGGCTGTCATTTAATGAAGAAAAGAATCAATTCAGAGGACCGAATCCTTAAAAACAGGGCTATTAAAGTGAAGGGAAAATAAGTTAATTAGCAGTGAAAACTGGTCACTGATTAGGGAAAGGGTTAGTGTGAATACCTGAAGCCACTGCGGCCCACCAGGATTGGAGTTGGACACCCCTGGTCTAAATGGATGGCTGCCTTAACATAGATAGATAGATAGATAGATAGATAGATAGATAGATAGATAGATAGATAGATAGATAGATAGATAGATAGATAGATAGATAGATAGATAGATAGATAGATAGATAGATAGATACTTTATTAATCCCAAGGGGAAATTCACATACTCCAGCAGCAGCATACTGATAAAGAAACAATATTAAATTAAAGAGTGATAAAAAAATGCAGGTAAAACTGACAATAACTTTGTATAATGTTAACGTTTACCCCCCGAGGTGGAACTGTAGAGTCGCATAGTTTGGGGGAGGAACGATCTCTTCAGTTTGTCAGTGGAGCAGGACAGTGACAGCAGTTTGTCGCTGAAGCTGCTCCTCTGTCTGGAGATGATACTGTTCAGTGGATGCAGTGGATTCTCCATTATTGACAGGAGCCTGCTCAGTGCCCGTCGCTCTGCCACAGATGTCAAACTGTCCAGCTCAATGCCTACAATAGAGCTTGCCTTCCTCACCAGTTTGTCCGGGCGTGAGGTGTCCTTCTTCTTTATGCTGCCTCCTCAGCACACCACTGCGTAGAAGAGGGCACTCGCCACAACCGTCTGATAGAACATCTGCAGCATCTTATTGCAGATGTTGAAGGACGCCAGCCTTCTAAGGAAGTATAGTCGGCTCTGTCCTCTCTTGCACAGAGAATCAGTACTGGCAGTCCAGTTCAATTTATCATCCAGCTGCACTCCCAGGTATTTATAGGTCTGCACCCTCTGCACACAGTCACCTCTGATGATCACGGGGTCCATGAGGGGTCTGGGTCTCCTAAAATCCACCACCAGCTGTTTGGTTTTGCTGGTGTTCAGGTGTAGGTGGTTTGAGACGCACCATTTAACAAAGTCTTGGATTAGGTCCCTATACTCCTCCTCCTGCCCACTCCTGATGCAGCCCACGATAGCAGTGTCGTCAGCGAACTTTTAAATATTGGAAGACTATTTCTACTAGCTTAATTTTATTCATTACTGATCATAATTATTTGAAGGGAATATTATATGGCCGAGCCCAGTCACCAGGAGTTTCAAGAAGGGTCAAAGCTGTGTGGGCAAATAACTTCTGACACGGGAAATGAATGCTCCAGTACTAACAGATTTAGTTCAGGTGATTTGGAAAATGACAGATAATCATTTTATTTCAATAAACCAATCATTAACATAACTTTACCCACTGGGGCTCTTTCTTTTTACTTTGGACAACTGTGCGCTCAGAGCCAGTCATGAGTGTCTAAACCTTTATGACAATTTAGGGGAAGTGAAACACACTGTTGGGCTGCTCGAATAACTCTGGCCAAGACATTGTATGACTTCATCTGACCCCAAAGTTATATTAAATACGAGGGACGTTCAAAAAGTTCCCGCACTTTTTTTTAAACTGCATTTGTTAAGAATTTCAAAAACAAATTACGAGCACTTTTCTACATAGTCACCTTCCCTTGTGATGCAATTTTCCCAGCGTCGTACCAATTTTGTAATGCCCAATTATTATTCCTCCTGCCTTCACCGTTTCCAATGAAAATATAAAAGTGCAGAAACTTTTTTGAACGTCCCTCGTACTTGGTGCTCTCCTGCTGGTAGGTTTGAAGACTACAGTTGTGATTGTTTCTGGGGTAAAATTTCAGATCGCAGGAGCAGCCATCGACAGAGCACAGGAAGCAGAGGGCAGAAATGTGCATTGCTTTTAATATGAGTGGGATGTTTATTTACTTCATCAGGTGTATTGCTATGTTTAGGATTCAAGTGGAAGACAAAGTTAAAAATATAACCTGATCCTGCTTTATTTTAGTGAAAACAAATCAAACCAATAAAGAAATACTTCTTCAAAATGCACATTCATCTCAAAGCTATATACAATGTAAAACTTCTAAATCATCAAATCATAACTGTACCCATTTTAATATTCCTTCTTTTATTTGTTTAATATATCCCTTGAAAGACTCCACATTCCTCTCTTAATAATTCTACTCATTTCACAGAATGGAAATAACAAAATTATACCCTAAAAGAATCTAAAGAAAATTCAGCAATAAACAAAATCACGCATGGTGTTATGGAAAACAATGAAACACAATCAAAAAGTAGCCTTTTATAAAGTTAGCTGGTGGTTCTTTTTAAAGCTATTATTGTTAAATTTCAGAAGAACAGTTCAAACATAAATTGTTTAAGTACAATTCTTAATATTTTTTAAATACATTTTCCACTCAGAATATTAGTACTAACTAAACGAAGAAAAAAAGAGAAGGAGGACATCAATAGAAAGTGGGCATTAAAGATTAGTAAATCCTCTAAAATATTCAAAGTTACTAAATGTGGAGAACAACATGCTAAATGAGGATGGTGTTGGAAAAAATCCAGTAGGGACAGAATTAAAAATTTGTCCTTTGTTTCCCACTATCTGAATTCATTTCTTCATGTTTTATAAAATGCAACTCCTTTGCACTGTATATAAAGTTAAAATTCTCCCAGTTAGCTAAAAATGAGAATTGAGTTTGAATTAAATTAACCCTTTCGGCCCCGACATCCTATTACTAGTACATATATATATATATATTGTGAGCTGCGAAGCTAATCCTACCCCCAAAAAGATACAGACGCCCCTGGAAAAAGCCCTAGGAAACCCCTAGGAAACTTAAACAGACTACCTTCACATTTCTCCTTTTCCTTCTGGCCGGCTCTGTCGCGTAATCCGCCTCCCGCGCGCTACTCTGCCTTGTCAAAAAGCCTGTGCCGACTTCTCTCTGTGCTTATAAATTGATTTTCTGCTTCTCTCTCTCTCTCTCAGACTTCTGGTGCTCCTGGCACGTATTCCTCCGAAGAAGAAGAAATCCTTGGTTGCTTTTAAATGACAAGCGGAGGTGTAAACTCTTTCAAGGAGCACGTTTGAAACAGTTTTAAAAGATAAATGTTTGTTTGCAGTGTTTGAATAAAAATTCGAGTTTCTTCAACATCCACTGGTCTTCTGTGCAATCTTGTAACCCAAGCGTGACAAGTGGTACCAGGAGTGGTTGCACAGATGGATGCTTTAGCACGAGCGGAAGCCGAATACCTTTTCCAAGTCGCCCAGAATGTTCCTATCCCATATGATTCAGAAGATGATTTGCATTCCGAACGTCCTACATCTAGTCTCCGACCTCCGTCTGTCAGACGAAGAGACAGCCAACAATATATTCAGCCTCGAGGAGCCTCTCCAATCCCTCAACAGTATGTTCCACCTCCACCAGCACCAGCACCTGCGCAAGTTACTAGACGTGTGCTTCCTCTCCCTCCACTTCCGGACAATGCTAAGAATGTCCTGTCGAAGATGGGCCCATCTGATGACCCAGAGCTATTTCTTTTGGCTTTTGAACAAGTGGCGACTGTGTTAGGATGGGACAAACGTCATTGGGCTGTTATCGTCACCCAGTTTTTGTCTGGTGATGCACTACTTTCATTACGAAATATACCTGCCGACAAATTTGGCGATTATGATTTTGTGAAAGATCAGCTTGTCTTGAAGAAAGCCATGACGTTTTTGTCGAAAGGTTTTGCACTTTACAACTGGAGGTTGGATATGGACAGATCTGTTCGTGCTCAGATACAAGATTTGATTCTTAAAGTGCAATGCTGGTTTGAGGAAGACTTTATTGAGCAATTAGTAGTACCTGAAGCACATAGGGAAATTCTTTTACAGCTGGCTCACTCTCATATATTGGGAGGACACCTGGGGTCTGATAAAACAAGAGAGCGATTATTGAAACGATTTTATTGGCTAAATATGGGAAAAGATGTTGAACGGTTCTGCACTTCATGCCCTGACTGCCAAATCGTCTCTGCTCATAAGCCTCCTAGGGCTCCCCTTTGCCCTATGCCTATTTTGGATGTCCCCTTTCAGAGGGTGGGTTTAGATATTGTAGGACCTTTGCCGAAAACTAAAAATGGTTTCCAGTATTTGCTGGTGTTAGTTGATTATGCAACGCGATATCCAGAAGTAACTGCTTTGAAAAAGGCAAACTCATCGTCTGTAGCCAAGGCTCTCTCTGTGATGTTTACCCGTATTGGCATTCCTAAGGAAATTTTAACTGATCAAGGCACTCCTTTCACTTCTCGTGTGATGAAACAATTATGTAAACGGTTCGCTATTAAGAAATTGTGCATCACCATTTACCATCCACAAACTAATGGCTTGACTGAACGGTTTAACAAAACCTTAAAACAGATAATCAGAAGAGTTGCTCATAATGATCCCACAACTTGGGACACTGTCCTGCCTTTTGTTTTGTTCGCTGTTCGAGAATCGCCGCAGGCATCCACTGGTTTGAGTCCTTTCGAGCTGTTGTTTGGCAGGCACCCAAGAGGCATCCTAGATGTTGTTCGAGAGGAATGGATAGGTCATGAAACAACCTCTCTTGGGGAGGGTTTTGCAGAGCGAATAGTTTCCTTACAAGAAAGAATTTCCAGACTTTCTTCTATTGCTGTAGAGCATCAACAACGAGAACAGGAAACACAAAAATGTCTATACGATAGACGCAGTCAGCTTCGTGAATTCAAACCAGGCGATCGTGTTTTAGTATTAATACCGTCAGACCCACATAAATTCCTAGCTAAATGGCAAGGCCCAGCAGTTATCGAAGAGCGTATGGGACCAGTAAATTACAAGGTTAGAATTCCTGGTCGACGAAAACCATTTCAAATTTTGCACATTAATCTCTTAAAGAAATGGCACGACAGACAACAGGTTCACAATACCTTGACTGCTGTTTCTCAGACTGATGTTGTCATTGGCAACGATTTGACTGACCCACAAAAGACAGAATTATTAAACTTAATAGAACAGAACAGTGATGTTTTTTCGGACTTACCAGGCGTCACTAATTTAGCAGAACATAAAATCACAACTGAAGCCGGTGTTCGGGTGCAGATGCGTCCATTTCGAATTCCAGAAACACGAAGGAATATTGTGCGCGAAGAAGTCAAGAAGATGCTGGAACTAGGTGTGATTCGTGAAAGCAAAAGTGACTGGTGCTCTCCAGTCGTGTTAGTCCCCAAGCCGGACGGTTCGGTTCGTTTTTGTATTGATTTTAGGCGCTTGAATAAGGTGTCTAAATTCGATGCTTACCCAATGCCCCGGGTGGACGAGCTCTTGGAAAAACTGGGTCAGGCGACCTATATTTCCACACTAGACCTCACAAAAGGTTATTGGCAGGTGCCTCTTGAGGCTAATAGTTGCGAGAAAACAGCATTTACGACTCCTGATGGACTTTATGAATTTACAAGACTCCCGTTTGGTCTTCATGGAGCCCCTTTAACTTTTCAGCGAATGATGGATCAAATACTACGCCCACATTCTGAATATTCTGGGGCGTATCTTGATGATGTGGTTATTTTCAGCAATGATTGGCATTCACATTTACAACGCCTACAAGCTGTACTTGATAGCCTGAAACAAGCTGGATTAACTGCTAACCCTAAGAAATGTAAACTAGGTATGTCTGAGACTCATTATCTAGGTTACTCGATGGGCAGGGGTTTACTTCGTCCACAACTAAGGAAAATAGAGGAGGTGCTTGCTTACCCACATCCTAAAACGCAAAAACAGGTGCGCGCTTTCCTGGGACTAGCTGGTTACTACAGAAGATTCATCCCTGACTTTTCAAATAGAGCTGCTCCTCTTTCAGAGCTTACTAAAAGAAGAAAAAACCGACCTATTATATGGACAGAACTTTGCGAATGTTCCTGTTCAGATTTAAAAAAAAGCCTTGTCATCTTATCCAGTGCTACGAAATCCTGATTTCTCTAAAGATTTTATTCTACAAACAGACGCTAGTGCATTCGGAGTAGGAGCGGTCCTTTCCCAGGTATTTGAGGGTGAAGAACACCCTATCACGTACTTGAGTAGGAAATTACTCCCAAGAGAACGCAATTATTCAACTATTGAGAAAGAATGTTTAGCAATTAAATGGGCTATAGAAGCACTATGCTATTACTTATGGGGACGGAAGTTCACATTAGTAACTGATCATGCTCCACTTCAATGGTTATACCGTCAAAAAGATACAAACTCCCGTCTTATGAGATGGTTTTTAGGATTACAACCTTACAGTTTTGAAGTCAGACACCGACCTGGGTCTGAACACATAAATGCTGACGTGCTGTCGCGTCTCTTTGAACCGGGTCTGGAGAATCGCTTGATTCACGGAAACGTGAATAAAGCTGAGGGAGGGGGTGTGAGCTGCGAAGCTAATCCTACCCCCAAAAAGATACAGACGCCCCTGGAAAAAGCCCTAGGAAACCCCTAGGAAACTTAAACAGACTACCTTCACATTTCTCCTTTTCCTTCTGGCCGGCTCTGTCGCGTAATCTGCCTCCCGCGCGCTACTCCGCCTTGTCAAAAAGCCTGTGCCGACTTCTCTCTGTGGTTATAAATTGAGTAGCACCGGGCGTGCTACTATTAGCGCAGACTGGAGAGACTGGCATAGTCTGTGAAATACGGAAGTGAAAATGGGCGCTTCTGGACTGTGCGCACCACTTTCAATTTTATTTCCTCAAAAAGATTGAATTATTTGGCAGCTATTGTATACTAATAGTGGTAATTTTTTTGCTTTTTTTTTTCATTTTTGAGCTTCCTAGACACTCCAAAGGTAGAATATCTCACAAAATAATTTTTCCCATTAAAAAACAGAAAACCCAGGGCTGAAAGGGTTAAATGTTATCACATTAGAGGGGTCAAAGAGCAGTGGTAGTCCTCTATTATTTCTCAGGGCTATTAGAGGATAAGGATTATTGTAAACCTGTTGTAGCTATATTAGATAAAAAGTTGAAAACACCTATTCCCGAACATAAGCCACAGAAAATTCTTGACTGTCTCTCAAAGTTAATAGTGAGGTATACAATAGGCAGTGGTGAAGTGAATTAGCTTTGTGTCTGACACAAAAATGAGAAAAAGTGCATTCAAAATATGAAATCAATTAATTTTCTGTAAATCTACTAGTAAGGTCCTGTACCCAACTCTTTATAATATTAACCTAGGGAGCACTATGAGAGCAGTTTTGAAGTAATTCATTTATTCATTGTGTTTGTGTTAATTTACAATTGCTGGTGCAAAATAGCATATACTAAGAAAGAGATATCAGACCGCTTTCTAGAGATAAACATAATTCTATGACTTCAGAATTACAGCTTTCATTCAGAGTCTAAAAGTCCAAAAGCTTACCACCCACAAGAGAAACTGTAAAAATAGTTCCTAAAGCACAATTCTGACACACACCTTAATCTATACAAATTTAGCCTGACTATATAGTTTTGGATTATAGGAAGAAACCTACAAAAAGATGCAAAATCTGTAACAGGAGAGACTCTGTCATGGTGAGTCAGTACTATGCCAGGCCCAGCTCCAGGTGATCATTTAGGTGGGCTAAGCAACCCCCACCACCAAACGAATGCTGTTGCATATACTGTTAAATGTTAGATTTTTAGAAACAGAGTGGAAAGCAGCCACACACAGAATTTACTCTAGCTCCATATGTGCAAAACATTCAATTATTTAACTTAAAATCTTTTACCGAGCACATCTATCTCGTTTGAAATTGTCCAAGATGTTTCCAGGGCAAGATCCAACCTGCGAATGTTGCAATTGAGCCCCAGCTTCACTGGGCCACATATTTTGGGTGTGTACCAAATTAACATCATTCTGGACCAAAATCTTTAAATGTCTATCAGACAGCCTTGGGGTCACAATCCCTCCTAACCCACTAACAGCTGTGTTTGGTGGACTTCCAGATGGGCTTAAAGTGGAGAAGGACAAACAGACTGTGATTATCTTTACATCACTACTACCATGTAGACTTGTCTTGCTCAACTGGAAGAATCCTAGCCCACCTCTTTTAAGTCAGCGGGTGACTGATGTTATATACTAATTGAAACTGGAAAAAAATAAAAATTTCACTTAGAGGATCTGTTCATATTTTTTGAACCTGGCAGGACCTAATCAATAACATGTTAGATGAAGCATTTATGTTGGGGGGAAAAGACTCCTTTCTCTTTTTACTACTCTTAACAGTTTTGCTTTGGTTGCTGACCTCTTTCTCATGGGTGGGAGTTGATTTGATTTTAGTTTTGTTAAGTTTGACTTGATTATATGAAATGTTATATGCTTTTATTAAATTAAATAAAAATTTAAAAAAAAAGTTTGATTTTTAGGACTTGATCATACCATGTTCCACCTAGCATTCCAGATACCACTTTACCATTTTGCTCTGGAGCAGGGGCTGAACCACGCTATCTTATTTTTGTCTCAATTATAATCGATGTTTTCAGAGCACAACAAAATGATTAGAATGGCAAGTTAGTGGTTAACAAAAAGCAATCTGAAAAGAAAGATGTCTTTAAAAAGTTACTTAAACCATAAATCCTTACCACCAGCAGAAAATGTTGCCAAATCAATTAAAATTGAGATTCTAATACTGCCGCATAATGTAATACATTTCTAGGCTCAAGGCCCTTAGAGATAAGAATATTAACATGTAGGTCTATGAATGCACACATACATAAGTGAATGCATTGTATAAAGCTAACATTATCAAAATATGCTAAGAAATATGAAGAACAGAAGTAATTACCTTGACCAATATGTATGCGTGTGTAGAAGCAGCATTCAAGTATGGAATCTTTGATTAACGACAGAAAATGTTTCTAATTATATAATGGGAAGGGTTTCAAAATCCCCCTGTTGATGAATTTGGTAAATGGTGTGATTGTTGTTTTCTACAGTTAAATATCTCTAAGATGAAGGCTATAGCTGCAGAATTTAGATGTTCTCCTTGTTCCCCTTTCTCAACCTTTATTAAATAAAAAGGTAGAGCTGTGAACATGGAGGAGCAATACAAATATCTAGGAACAATCATTGGTAACTGGCTAGCCTTTGCAATATAAAACAAATCTGTAAGAAGGGACAAAAATGGCTGCTCTTGACAAGGAAACTTAATTATATTAAAGTATACAAAACTATTGATACACTTTATATGTGTTGTATTAAATCTGTCTTGTCTTTATATGTTGGTTTGGGAACAAAAACTAAGCAACGTTGTCAAAATTAGTAGTAAAATTACTGTGCTAGATGGCAGTAGACCACTCTAACTGAATACCAATGATCGAACTCTAAAGAAAAATCTGACTGATTTGTCTAGCTTGTCAATCTTCTATTCCATTTCCAACACTACATTTTTTTCCGGATACATTTTTGAAACTGCTGCAGAATAATAATAATAATAAATACAAAATACTACCCAACATGTATTCTATACTGAGTACATCCCTGTAAGACAGGCCGATAAATAAGGTATAATTACGAAGACGGATCTTTTTGAGAAAGAAAAAGAAGTAAAGAAATATGACAGTAGTGAAGCTAAATATTTTTTACTGAAACTAGCTGCACTTAAGGTTAGTGCAATTATTTCGAAGTATAATTTAATTAAATCAGAATTGCAAGGAAAGAGCTATACTGAGGATATTAAAGTCAAATTATGAAATATACCTTCAGTAAATGTAATACCGCATTGCACATGGGCTGTTTTTTTTACAAAAGAAAATCCACTTGTATGTGCAAACTGAATAATAATAAATGTTTCTGAAATTATTGTTCATAATACTTAACAGTAGAGTGACTGTGTCATTTACTTTTTTTTACTTTGCACTTCCAATTACAGAGTGAACTGATGCAGCACCATTCCAGTAGATAAATTATAAATAAAATAAATTTGCTTGAATAACTGGTGGAAATTCATCTCTATGCCCATAATGAATATGGACACAAGCAATCACTTCAGGAACAGAAGAACATGGTGTTTGGAACAACTATAAAACCAGTGGCACAAAAATAATTGGAAATGTTGTGAAGCAATATAAAGATAGCAGCTCACTGTAAACAAAAATCACTTCAAACTAAAAAGTTGAAGTTCATATTTAAAGTAGAAAACTAAAATGTTTATCTTTCTAATACAGCATAGCCACAGTGTAAGGGCTATCAATGAACTATGCAAAGCCATCAATTTGCTATGGCTTCAGTCAAGTTTTGAAGTCTTGTGTCAACTCCAAGCTCCCCAGGTTTATACTGTTAACATTTTCATTAAACTAGAGATTGTCTTTCTGTCTTTAGTTAAACCTTGGATTTAAGAAGGTAAATTAAATGACAGATTTTTTTTTTTTTTTCATTTTGTTATTTCAAGATTACTATCCATCCATCCATTTTCCAACCCGCTGAATCCAAACACAGGGTCACGGGGGTCTGCTGGAGCCAATCCCAGCTAACACAGGGCACAAGGCAGGAACCAATTCCCGGGCAGGGTGCCAACCCACCGCAGGACACACACAAACACACCCACACACCAAGCACACACTAGGGCCAATTTAGAAATCGCCAATCCACCTAACCTGCATGTCTTTGGACTGTGGGAGGAAACCGGAGCACCCGGAGGAAACCCACGCAGACACGGGCAGAACATGCAAACTCCACGCAGGGAGGACCCGGGAAGCGAACCCAGGTCTCCTAACTGCGAGGCACTCCGCTACCACTGCGCCACCGTGCCACCCCAAGATTACTATATATATTTCAATAGTTGTTTTACATGTGATGATATGTGTGCTGCAATAAGTCATCCTAATTGAACGGTGTTATTTCTAAAAATTAAGTTTAAGACAAAATGGTAAAAAATACTTGGAGGCACTCAGCAGTTGCTTGAACACAAACAGTACTGAAAACACTAGGGAAAATGTTTAATAGCAGAGGGTACAGATCAATAATCAAATTTCTGGATGAGATTTTGTATTCTCACCAGCGTACCGTCACCGTCTGCTCCACAGCATAGCTTATTGTATCTCTGGAAACTCCACCTGTATACAATCTGCTGTATTGGGATGGATAATCTGTTTCATAACTGACCAAGTTGTTAGGTAGAACTCACAGACAAGGAGAAACACACTGGAAGAAAAGTGATAACACACTGGATAATTACCTCTAAAGTCAAGAAGTAACACTTTAATTCTAACCAGCACATCAGCTGGCAGTTAATAAATTAGGTGTCACACATTTCTCAGCAAGAGTTATTTCAACTTCTTTCTCTTTCCACATGCACATTTAAATAACAAGTTAACCCACAGTCAAGGAGTGGACATGGAAAATAATTAACATCAAGTGAAATTCTGAACGTCCCCAGATGATTTCTATTTAACTACTTGATAACTTCTTCCGTGTATCTAAGGCTAACTGTGTGAAGAAAAACTTTAGAATGTTTGTTTAGTATTAATATTTTATAAAACGTAGTGTTATAAGGTCATTATTGTTAAGTGTACAGTGAAATTCTTATATATTTTGATGTAATTAGTAACAATAATTATCATAGACTAGATATAATGAGTGAAGCGATTCACACGAAATTGAATTTGTAATGAAACTCAGTGTTCTGCTGCACAAAAAAAAACACTGCAAAACAGGTACCATTTCACACCCAGCTAAATTTGTGCCATTGACACATGAAGAAAGCTGTTCAGCCGGTCTGGAGGCATTTACATGCATTATTTCCATGTACTTTTTACCATAAGCCTCTAATGGGAATTTATCACCTTTTGAACATTAAAACGGATACAATTATAAGCATATAATTTTGTTGATTTCTCTACCTATGCTGTTTACCAATATTTACTTACTTACTTACCAATTCTTACTATATGATGCTTGACCTTTGCTTAAAATTGTATCCATTATTTTACCTGTGATGCATGTTAAACTTACTGGCCTACAATTACTGGTACCAGCTCAATGACCTTTTTAGATACTAGTGATACATAACTAGTTTCCAGTCTTTAGGAATTTTTCCAGTGTGCAGCCACGTTTGAAAAATGTGTTATGAGTTTGTTTATGTACTCACTAACTTCCTTATGCACTCTAGGATAAATGTTATCTGGCCCTGGTGATTTGATTGATTTCAGCTTTTTCAAAATAAGCAGTGAGTCTCTCCATCTCTACAACTTCCAAATCATTGAGGACCTCCTTAATATTCTGTGTAGTAGCTGAGAGGCTATGGAATTCTTTACATGTAAAACTTCAAAAAAATGAAAATTTGGAATATTTGCTATTTCTGTTTCTGTACACTATATATTAATCCATTATTGCCTTTCCTCATATACTTCTTCCTTTACCATTCTTTTGCTATTATAATACTGAAATAATCCAACAGAGTGTAATTGCAGACTGCAGTACCTACGAGGTCAGTCATGTAATGCCCCAATATCACGAAACGCCCTCAACTTCAGTCACGTAACACCCATCACATTAGACTATGATTAACATTAGGGCCCCATTACACTATGGTTAAAATTAGGGTTGTAGGAGGGTTATCTGAGTCAAAGGGCGTTTTGTGACTGACGTTGTGGGGCATTACCCAATCTATGTCATAAGTATTGCAAGCTGCAGCTAGACCCTTCTCAAATAATCTCTTTGAGTGATCTATCCCATTTTCACAATATTTCCTCTAGCTTTTCTAATATCCTGTTGAACCACTCTCCTCCCATGTGTTCTTACACACTTACATTATTAGTCTTATATGCCTTAAACAGCTGTTTTTTCTGTTACAACTTATTTTTAGTTCCTTATTTATCCACTGTAGAGTTTGTTTTAATCTCTTACCACACCTAAATTTATGGATGAAATGGTTCTGTGTTGTATGTAAAGTGCTTCAAAAATTGTTCCACTGATAACTCAAAATTTCTCAATCTCAAAATTTGCCCTAAAATGAAACTTAAAGCTTTTAGTTTCTGAATAGGCATTCAGCCAAAACACTATGAAATATACCATATTTTGATCATTACTTCCTAATGGTTCAATCACCTCTACCACATTTCTGTACTTATACAGAATACCGTATATACTCACATATAAGTCGTGTCTTGAAACCCAAACAATCGATCATAAAATCAGACCCCGACTTATACACCCATTCAAAAATACAACACTTAATTTTTATTTTTACATTTTCTTGCTTCCTCCAAACTTGCAGCAGTTTCTCAGACACATTGAATTTTGTTGCAGCTGTGCAGTTAAAAATTTCTTTCGCTACTTCAACGACTTTTAATTTAAAACCAGCTTCATATTTTCGTCTGATCGAACGCTCCATCATAGATAAGGGATGATCTTACGATAAAGGTGTGTGAGGGTGTGAGATACAAAAAACACATAACAGTGCAAACGTTGCTTTGGAATAATTCAGGTATTACTGTGTGGTCACGTAGGCACAATACATAGAAAAAAGAGTGTGGCCGTTAGCATATCATAATCTATTGGACCAATAGTGTGAGTTTTTCACATTCGACTTATATGACCGACATCATAAAATACCAGAAATTATACGGTAAAATCAAGCCCTGACCTATCCGCGGGATAACTTAAACACAAGTATATATGTTAATAAATCTAGGTCAGCCTCTCCTCTTGTTGGTATTTCAATAAGCTGAGATAAAACACTCACTAGCTATGTCAATGAATGATGGTTACTATTAAAATTTCATACACATTAAAATTCCCCTATTACTACAATATTCCCCTACTAAACTTTCTTTTTTAGTATTACTAAAAAGATGCATATTGAAACTATCGTCTACATTGAGGGTTTGTAACACACTCCTAACATCAGGCTTCTATCTGTGATACTTTCAAGTCGAATCCAAACATCATTGATAAGATAAGGATCATGATCCTTTTAAAGCTGATATATTAAGTTTCTACTTTACAGAAATGGCAACTCTCCCAACTTTTCAGTTTTTCCCATGCTTGCTAAATATTGCACATCAATTTACTGTATGATATGCTCATTCCCATCCCTCAGATAGAGACAGGATTTTGTAATTGCTTTCCTATCATAATGATGTGCATCTACATATAATAACACACTTTTTATTTAGAATTCCAGCATTAAGGCATGCCATTTTAATGTAGAACTTATTTTATTTTGGCACAATCTAAATTAACAATTAATATTTTACTGTTTCATATTAAAAATATTTACTTGTAGAGTAACAATGACTTCAATATGCTCACTACTATACTGTTGAAAATTGCAACTCTTTCTCAAACTACAAATTACATTAAAATTTAAATATAAAATATTAATGTCTTTCATTGTAAATATTAGCAATACTATACTTATTTCATAAAAGAAAAGGCATAAAAAATTGTGCATGAATAATACTTATTTTCTTTTAATCTGAAATACAGACTTGTTATAGAAAATTTTAATGTGAACATAAACTCCAAAACTGTACTTTTTATTTTGCCATAAATTTCCTTCACTTACCCGAGTTGTTCTATTTTATCAGGGTGTGTGATAATTAAAATGTATCTTGCAGTTGAGCTACTGGTTTTATTCAGGATCTTTTGTGACAAAACCAGATGCTACAAATATTTTCCATGTAAATACACTAAGATAATTAAAACAATGTACAACACAAACAAACATTTGTATATTAAAATCAATTCATTGTGACATTTTGCAACACAGCTTCATTCTGAATGGGGTGCAAAAAAGTAGAATGAGATGTTAAATTAAAACTTTTTTTTTTTTACAGTAAATTCATGAATTTGGCTCTTGTTCATTCAGTTAAAGCTTAAAGCTGTGCATGGCGGGTTGGAGAAGAAACACTACTTATTTATTCATTCATTATTTGGATATTACAGGGTTGCTGGACCTGTTCTTGCAACACTAAACGTAAAAATACGTTTAAAAGACAACAGGGTGGATGATTAAAATCCCAAATGCTGAATCAATGGGACAGTAGTGCTATCTGCTGTGCCACCATGTCAAAAAAAGTTCAAATACAAAGTAAGCTCTTTTAAATTATATCAGTATATACTGTACAACATTACATCAGTGTATAGGGTTGCATCATTACAGTTAGGAGGAGGAGGAGCGTG
This sequence comes from Erpetoichthys calabaricus, assembly GCF_900747795.2. Taxonomy (NCBI): domain Eukaryota; kingdom Metazoa; phylum Chordata; class Cladistia; order Polypteriformes; family Polypteridae; genus Erpetoichthys; species Erpetoichthys calabaricus. Next base: position 70,844,953 of record NC_041408.2, read on the forward strand.
GGAGCATGCGCTGATTACACCGCATTGCTGCTCCCACCACACGGCAAACCACCCAAATTGAGATTCAAGTGCAGCCGTGCCACAGTTAACCCCAGTGAAACTGGACTGTGTGTGGCAGTGTGGGTCAGCTCCATACTACATCACCGGAGCCTCTTGAACCCTCTACTGCCAATAATGTACCCGAGTGATGAGCCGGCAGATGAGGACCCAACACACAAACATAGCAAGGGTAGGTGCAAAAGTGCCTTGAGGCTTTTATTAAAACAGTCAAAACAAAAAAGTGTTCAAACCAAAGTGCAGAGCTCAAAGTGTTCAATAAATAAATAAACCAATAAAACAGTGAAAATCCATGAATTTAAAAGCAGGACTTAAAATGAGAATAAAAGCCAACAGTCATCGGGTCATTGTTCCTTCTACTCATAGATGAGCCCAGCACAACTCCCTCTTCGTCTCCCCAGCTCATTCATTGCTCGCTCAGCTGGTGGAGACTCCAGCAGCCACAGTCCTCAGCAACCTGACCCCATCTTTGCTGCCACGAGTAGTGATGGGGTTGGTTGTCCACTTGTCTTCTTTCTCGCTCCCTCGGATCTCTAGAGAAAATGCCACTTTGGTCGCACCCACTCCACTACTACTATTCAGTGGGGACGATCCGCCCCTAGAACACAAATCCTTTTCTCCTTCGCAGGAGCGATGACCACTCCACCTAAATACTGTTACTCCCATATCTGCTTATATTATGTCTTTCTCCCTGCCCTCCCTTGTCCCATGCAGGCTCCTATTATACTAATGCTCCACACGGGGCACAGATGTGACCACGCCATGCCCTCTGAAGAATTACTAAGGTGTCTTTCTGATGCGCTCACTTGCACGTCTCTTCACGATCAGATAGGCACCCCCAGCCATCCTCTGAGCGTAGTGCTCTCGCGCCCGATTAGGGCCTATACTCTTTTGGGATGTGATTATTTATTTTAAATCAGCACAGTGCTACAAACTACATATTACACAATGTGTTTACAACACATTAAATTCAAATTAACTTTAATAACTTTCTAATTCCTTAATATGAAAACCATAAGTAAGTGGTGATTAAAGTGATGATGAAACTTCCAACAGTGATGCAGTCTTTTGCTGTGCCAAAAAAGCTTTAAGATGACTTCTGACAACTTTAAAAGCATCTCTCTCAAACAGCTTTCTGTAACAAGCAATGAATGCTAATCCACTATTAAAAATGAAGACTATACACTAGAATGGGAAGGTACAGTACAAAAAGTTAACCATAAATAAAAAGGTTTGAACTTGAGCTGATGGCTAGGGAAAGCAAAGACAAACCTAGTGAGAGACTGGCTAAAAACTGAAAAAAGCAGAGGAACTTTAAGAGGAAGACAGAGGAGCAGACACTGATAGACAGAGTTCTCTAGTATTATATAATATTTACACAAAGTAGGTCACTTTTTTATGAATTACTATTTTTCATTGTACTTAATCATCAGTTTCCCCTCCAATGAAAGTGTTTTTGTGGTATAACACACAAAATGAAAAAAAAACATTTTATTAAATGTAATTTGGGTATTTTTTAGACTCTGTTTTAAGTATCAGAAGTGAATACCTGTACAATATTTGTGCTTCCTAGAGCTACACTTCAAAATATTCAGTGTTATTTAAGAGTTATGTTAAAAAAGATAGATAGATAGATAGATAGATAGATAGATAGATAGATAGATAGATAGATAGATCTCACAAAACTGGGTACTGTGTATTACTTTCTGTACAGTAGAAATGGGATTAATTTATCGTTTGTTATCTAAAATGCAGTACATTTCTTACCTCCATATCTTCCTTCACCTGTTCTTGCTGGTCACGCAGTTCACCAAAGGCATCAATTATTAAACCTGAAATTAAAAACACAGCTTAAAAGGGTAAAATAAAAGAATGGAGCATTATATTAAATTTAAATATCAAGAATAGCCGAGTCCTTGTATATCAGCACTACACAAAACAGTCAAGTCATAATTACATGAAAAGTTGTCAACAACAAGACAATAAAACTGCCAGATTTTTATCCAAAAGTAATACTTTATGTTAACTAAGAGCGGATAAACATTCCATACATACTGGCCACATGAAAAGCGCTTATATAAATGTAATGAATTATTATTATTATGATTATTATTATATGCGAACAATGACTTGTTAACATTGTTCTATTTATTCATTTAATTGGACAAATTAAATAATTGGAAATAAAATGTTCAATTTCTAATACTTGGTTGAAAACCCTTTGCTGGCAATGACAGCCTGAAATCTTGAACTCACAGACATCACCAGATGCTGGGTTTCCTCCTTTTTAATGCTCTGCCAGGCCTTTACTGCAGCGGCTTTCAGTTGCTGTTTGTTTGTGGGCCTTTCTGTCTGAAGTTTAGTCTTCAACAAGTGAAATGCATGCTCAATTGGGTTAAGATCAGGTGACTGACTTGGCCATTCAAGAATTTTCCACTTCTTTGCTTTAATAAACTCCTGGGTTGCTTTGGCTGTATGTTTTGGGTCATTGTCCATCTGTATCATGAAACACCGCCCAATCAATTTGACTGCATTTAGCAGGATTTAGCAGGGGGACACGTCTGGCACTGGGTATATAACAAAGTATTGAGATGAACTTTTGTTATTGACCAAATACTTATTTTCCACCATAATTTGCAAATAAATTCTTCAAAAATCAGACAATGTGATTTTCTGGATTTTTTTCTCTCATTTTGTCTCTCATAATTGAGGTATACCTAAGATGAAAATTACAGGCCTCTCTCATCTTTTTAAGTGGGAGAACTTGCACAATTGGTGGCTGACTAAATACTTTTTTGCCCCACTGTATGTTGATTCTCAACACACAAACCTCCCAGGTCAGTATTCTTAGTTGCAACTTTGCTCCGCATTCATATAGAGTTGCATTCCTGTGATGGATAAAGTAGCTTCATGAAGTAGATTATTACTGAATAAGCCTCAAGTGTCCCGGTGTTATTTATTCTGAATTATTAACTTCCCTATGACCTCAGTGAAATGTATAAAGGCATGCTTATAGACGTCACCTTTCAAATAGGGAACTGCTGTTGTAGGCAATGACGCTGTTGTAGGCAATGACCACTGAAACTTTTATTCTGAAACTGGTCAGGTCAAGTCTATTTTTTAATCTATTACTCTAGTTGCATTTCATGTGACCTAAATGTAATACTGCAAGTGTTTGGTACTATAACTAAGAATAGCTCCAATATGTATTGAAGTTAAATTCTGGCTTTTGCTTTCATGTTACAGATTTTTTGTGACATGTGAATTTTTCTCATTACATCTAAAAGCTTTTTCATTTCCCTCTGCTATTTTGAAATTTCTCCCTGTCCTGTAGGTTGGTTTTGATTATGAGGATGTTTTGGGTCAATCCTAATAGCCCAAATCTCACAGATGCAATATAAACATAAAATGTAGCTTTTCTAAAAATGTTTTCACCTGATTTTTCTTCTTTCTTGCAGCAGTGTAAAAAAAACTATAAACGGAGACTTTCAGTTATATATGATCCCCTTAAAAACATTTCAGTTCCTTAATATTTAATTACAATATGCAAGTAAACATTTCTCTGTAGTCTGTCCAAGTGATAATAAATTGGAACTTGAAATAAACAATGACTATGGTCATCTTGTCTATTAGTGAAATACCTTTGGGCTTTACTCCCCATTCTATTGGCAGGAAGATGTTTAGCAATTAGTAAGTGGTAAGAATATTCAATGTTGTGCTCTGTGTCATTTTTATCAGCTCATATACAGTTTAGAAAAACTGGAAGTTCCATAGGAAGGCCTTGTGCCACAAAGGAAGCAGAATTAAGTACTGTAGTATCACAATGATCTTTTTATACTATTCTTAAATATAATATTAGTGTTTAAGACTTTCTGAGTTCCATTGTTTTTATAAAAGATGTACTATTTTGCACAATAGAAGGCTAACTTATATCTATGCAAGATTTGGTAAAGATAATTTGTTGTTTTGCAGGGAAAAATTTAAAAATACAAGCTCTCCTGGGGAAAACATGTTCCAATCAATTACATCTTCTTCTTCTTCTTCTTTTGAGCCGCTCCCATTAGGGGTTGCCACAGCAGATCTTGTTCTTCCATATCTTTCTGTCCTCTTCATCTTGTTCTGTTACACCCATTACCTGCATGTCCTCTCTCACCACATCCATAAACCTCCTCTTAGGCCTTCCTCTTTTCCTCTTCCCTGGCAGCTCTATCCTTAGCATCCTTCTCCCAATATACCCAGCATCTCTCCTCTGCACATGTCTAAATCAACACAATCTCACCTCTCTGACTTTGTCTCCCAACCGTCCAACTTGAGCTGACCCTCTAATGTCCTCATTTCTAATCCTATCCATCCTCATCACACCCAGTGCAAATCTTAGCATCTTTATCTCTGCCACCTCCAGCTCTGTTATCTGCTTTCTGGTCAGTGCCACCGTCTCAAACCCATATATAACATAGCTGGTCTCACTACTGTCCTGTAGACCTTCCCTTTCACTCTTGCTGATACCCGTCTGTCACAAATTACTCCTGACACTCTTCTCCACCCATTCCACCCTGCCTGCACTCTCTTCTTCACCTCTCTTCCACAATCCCCATTACTCTGTACTGTTGATCCCAAGTATTTAAACTCCTCCACCTTCACCAACTCTCCTCCCTGCATCCTCACCATTCCACTGTCCTCCCTCTCATTTACACACATGTATTCTGTCTTGTTCTTACTGACCTTCATTCCTCTCCTCTCTAGAGCATATCTCCACCTCTCCAGGGTCTCCTCAACCTGCTCCCTACTATCGCTACAGATCACAATGTCATCAGCAAACATCATAGTCCACGGGGACTCCTGTCTAATCTCGTCTGTCAACCTGTCCATCACCATTGTAAATAAGAAAGGGCTCAGAGCCGATCCCTGATGTAATCCCACCTCCAACTTGAATGCATCTGTCACTCCTACCGCAGACCTCACCACTGTCCCACTTCCCTCATACATATCCTGTACAACTCTTACGTAAAGTATCTATCTATCTATCTATCTATCTATCTATCTATCTATCTATCTACTCTGCCACTTCCAATCAATTACATAAATGTCTAAAATTTAAATTGTTCTAGTAATAGGTCATTTGGTAAATTCTCAGAAATTCAGACCTTTAGATTACAGGAAAAAGAATTATTCATCATCTCTAGATAAATATTGACAACAAGGAAAGAGTGACCTGATTTATTCTATATTACTGTTGACTTTGAATAAATGGTCTTTTGTATAAATAAAGAGAACATGCCAGTAACATTAAAACAGGCTTTGAAAGGTGACCTTTAAATGGCTGTCTTTCTTACCTTGAATGATAGCCAACAGAATAACAATTACAAAGAAGAAAAAGGTGATGTCAAAAATAATACGATAAATTTCGTATTCATCTCCAGCTGGATCTTCTATTTCATCACCAATTCCTCCTCCAGCACGAACTCCCACGTACATGTGAAACATATAACACTGAAAGGCAGCATTTAGAAAGTACATGTCAGCTCAAACGGATATTAGTGTTATATCTTTCAAGTTTGTGAAAAAATGCAATCAAACATACCAATAAAATTTAAGAACATTTTCCACACAAATAAAATCTCATAACACTTACTGGGCTTCAAAACTTCTACTTGTTAACCCTGGCATCAAAAGCTAATTTTTGTTAATACAGAAAATTATGCATTTGTATTTGTTATACAATTAAATAAACTAGCAGTCTACCAGATTTTTATCAGCACAGCCAAAACAAAGATTATGTCAAAAGTAAAATGTTCACCAGCCATTGGACAGGTTTTTACACATCCAGTATTACAAAATATTTAAAGATTCTAATTGCAAACACTGTGAATCTCAGAGTTTTTAGTGTAGCATTTAATCTACAAAAGCGACTTTTTATTCACGTAGATGTTGAGTTGCTTTCAATTTATTACCATTTTAAATTTTATTCTTACATAACTAGTGGCATGTATGTAATATACAGTAATCCCTTGCTACTTCGCGGTTCACTTTTCGCAGATTCACGACTTCACGGGTTTTTAAATACAAGTGATTGCTCGCCTATCGTGGAAGTTATGTTCCAGACCCATCAGCAACAGGAGAAAATCTGCGATATAGAAAGACCATATAAATAAACATTTTTATAGTTTAAGCCTTAAAATACCCATCCCACATGCTTTAAACACATATAAACTTATAAAACACACTTTGTTAACACATATGATATGTGGATGTCGGGCTAAGGATATGAGTAACATCTCACTATTATAAAACATTTTAACTTCACGCAAGACAAGACAGTGAGACAGGAAAATTGGTGATGTACAGGCTTTTAAATTATTGACAGGCAGAGCGACAAGCAGCACAAAGCCAGCACAAAGTCCACTTCTCCTTAGCGTTCATTCAGCTCCCCACCCCCTTGACAATGCGAACTGCGCCTCCGGGGAGGGGGGTTTGAGCGAACGTGCGTTCAGCCCTCACACACGCACACACACACTCCTCCTTCTTCCGAACACGCAGAGCGACAAGCAGGCATTTTGGCAGAAGCAGCACAAAGTCCATTTCTACGAATTTCTAAGAATGTAGAAAGTGTTTAAGAGCATAGGAAGTGTTTATAAGAGTGTGGGGAAGGTTAACAAGAGAGTGAGAAAGGTTTATAAGAGTGTGGGAAGGGTTTATAAAGCCTTAAAATATGTATAAATAATAAAATAAATATAGGTTGCTACTTCGCGGATTTTCACCTATCGCGGGGGGCTCTGGAACGTAACCCCTGCGATAGGTGAGGGATTACTGTATTCTTATCAAGACTAGGCCACATCTATTGTCGATTCTTCATAAAACAATACACTGAAATGTATAAGCAAATCTTTAATATTTGGTTTTATGAGGTCAAAACAAACTGGTGAAATTCTAAAGGACAATCACTTAGCTAACTTTTGTCAGTTGCCAGCCCTAAAACTTAAACTGGATTACATGTAAAATAAGGGAAGCAACAACAAAACTCAAGATTAATACTCATCTGTCCAAAAAGGAGGATGATAGATAGATAGATAGATAGATAGATAGATAGATAGATAGATAGATAGATAGATAGATAGATAGATAGATAGATAGATAGATAGATAGATAGATACTTTATTAATCCCAATGGGAAATTCACATTCTTCAGCAGCAGCATACTGATACAATAAACATTATTAAATTAAAGAATGATAATAATGCAGGTGAAAAACAGACAATAACTATGTATAATGTTAAATGTTAACGTTTACCCCCCCCCCCCGGGTGGAATTAAAGAGTCGTATAGTTTGGGGGAGGAACGATCTCCTCAATCTGTCAGTGGAGCAGGACAGTGACAGCAGTCTGTTGCTGAAGCTGCTCTTCTGTCTGGAGATGATACTATTAAGTGGATGCAGTGGATTCTCCATAATTGATAGGAGCCTGCTGAGCGCCCTTTGCTCTGCCACAGATGTTAAACTGTCCAGCTCCATGCCAACAATAGAGCTTGCCTTCCTCACCAGTTTGTCCAGGCGTGAGGCGTCTTTCCTCTTAATGCTGCCTCCCCAGCACACCACCGCGTAGAAGAGGGCGCTCGCCACAACTGTCTGATAGAACATCTGCAGCATCTTATTGCAGATGTTGAAGGACGCCAGCCTTCTAAGGTAGTATAACTGGCTCTGTCCTTTCTTGCACAGCGCATCAGTATTGGCAGTCCAGTCTAATTTGTTAATAGGTCGTCACAGACGTTTAATAAGGGAAGATTTTTTGTTAACTAGTATGCTGGTGTTTTATGAGAAAAGCAGTAGAGTTGATATGATCTGTCTTAACTTTCAGAAAGCGCTGGATGCAGTCAGGAGCGGCTCTAGGCTTGTGGCGGCCCTGGGCAGAGAAAGAATCGGTGGACCCTTCGCCTGCCAATGTCAATATGGTATCTTATGCACGGCGGATGGCCATGTCCGTTGCGTACACTGCATAGCCGCCTCATGCTCACGACGAGTGAATGTCTTGTGTCCCCTTTCCAACCAGATATTCACTATGACTATTGCGCTAACACTAATACTTTATTAAAACTAGGTGAAAAATTAACTTGTAAGACTACCCACCCACTTGCATTAGCTTTGCTTCTATATGCGTGTGTCCATAACTTGAAAACCAAGTGGCGGCCCATGATATTCTCATTACGGCAGAACGTTATAATACTACATATAGCTTACTGCTCTGACTCTAGCGACATTAGTAAATACAGTGTACTAATTAACAAGAAACACAATGTTTTGCAGCCACATTGCCGTCAGCTGTGTCGTTATTTTCTCTTTCTGTTTCGTATTCAATATATATTGGCGTGGCGGCCCCTGGGATTTGGCGGCCCTGTGCAGGTGCACAGTTTGCACATGCCTAAGGCTGCCCCTGATGCAATGACCAGAACAGTGCAGCCACTGAAGTACAAGGACTGTATTGTCTGCACAGCAGTCAGATATGTGAAGAATTGGCTTACTTTCACAGAAGAAAAACATGAATATTGTAAAAGTACTGAACAGCACAGTCTATCAGTCCATTAGGCGACCTGGGTGGCCGCCCACAATGCTGTTTCTGAAAGTAAAAGGGTGTGCTATGAACACTGTGGAGTGCTGCTTTGGTAACCCAAGAGGCACATGTTTCAGACACCAAGAGGGAACACTTGAATAATACTGAATATGTGCCGAGGACACCGAAGTGTGCCATTTATAAAACTCAGAGAAACCCGCACTCTAGACACCAAGGAGGGCCTCCCCCCAACGGACCCTACAGCTGTATATGGACTTTGACTGGCAGTGCTAAACAGGAAGGTGTCAAGTATAAGGTCCTGCAGTGATCAGTGACACGGTGTGTATGATTTGGACAAAACTTCTAACAAGCAAATTGTATTGTCAGGCTCAGTTAAAGCCCTAAATCCTAACACACATAAAGGAAAATATTAAAACGGAATTAGTCTTTAGGGGTTAAGAGATAAAACATAAAGCTTAAGAAGAAGAACTGTAATTACCTATGAGCTCATAAACATGCATTATAGTTTGCACACAGCAATTAAAAAAGGTTAAAATGTGACAAGTTCATCATTTACAGCACTCTGCACAGAGAAATATGTTTAGAAAGTATAATAAATCTGTGAGGCCACATCTAGAATACTATGTGCAGTTCTCCAACTTATTTACAGCACATTACATCACTATGGCAAGTAAGGTGAAGTGCAAGTGAACATGCTCTAGGACTTGAAAGAAAAGAGATATGAGAAGTGATTGAAGGACATGATAAATGTGTTACTTTAAGGAAAGTTCTTCAACAATAACAAAAATTACAGATGGAAGATGGTAAAAGGCACAATTGCCTTTTTTCCGACAGGGAAGTCTACACATGTAAGAAGTCGCTTGAAAGTGTAGTTGAAAGTACTACATCAACAGATCTGAACTTGACATTATTTGAGACACTTTAACTCAGCCAATCAATCTGAATAACTCCAAGAAACATTGCTTTTAAAAGAAAAACAATTTCTTTTTCACTTTTGTATATAATTTACAATGGATTATGAAAGTATTCAGACCCCTTCACTTTCTGCACATTTCTGCCAATTTTGAAAATTGATGTACAGTCAATAATGATGGCAAAGTGAAAACATATTTTCAGAAGTTTTTGCAAAAACTAATAAACTGAAATCTCTTACTCATAGTAGTATTCAGACCCTTAATTCAGTACTGGTGAACTGTTGCCCCAGCCTGTGGTCTCATGCACTCTGGAGCAGGTTTTCTTCAAGGACCTCTGTGTATTTGGCTGCATTTATCTTTCCCTGAGTTCTGACAAATGTCCCTGTCTCAGCCACTGAGACGCACACCCATGACATCATGCTTTAGGGATGGTATTAGGCAAGTGATGAGTGTGCCTGGGCATTGCCATACATAGCACTTGGAGTTCTACCCAAAACGTTCACCATTGGTCTCAGAGAAGAGAATCTTTTTCTTCTTGCAGTCAGAGTCCTCTAAATGTCATTTGGTCATCTTAGCAGAGGATGTTTGAATCTCTGTTAGAGTGATGACCATTGTGTTCTTGGTCACCTCCCTAAACAAGATCCTTCGTGGCCAATTACTCAGTCTGGCCAGACGGAAAACTCTAGGAAGAGTCCTGGTGGTTCCAAACTTCTTTAATTTCAGAATTATAGAGGCCACTGCACTATTGGAAGCACTCAGAGCTTTACAAATGGTTTTATACCCTTGCCCTGTTCTATGCCTAGTCACGATTTTATTGGGGAGGTTAACATATACTGTGTATATCATATAAATATCAAGTTCTAAATACATCTCAAGGATAAATAGAGCAAACAGGATACACCTGGCCACAATTTGGAGTGTCAAAACATAGAGTGTGAATACTTATAATAAGTATTATTATAATTATTATTATTATAATTATTGAATAAGAGATTTCAGTTTTTATTTTTTAATAAATTCAATGTTTCACTTTGTCACTATAGGTTATTGAGTGTACTTATTAAGCAAAAATAGCACATTTAAAATTAACTTCACAACACAATAAAGTGTGCAGAAAGTGAAGTTGCCTATAAACATTCTGAATTCAATGCATATAAATATATCATTACAAATATAATAATATCAATAAGAATATAAAAAGGTGAAAATTTGAAGTGTTTATGTTGTTAAAAATATGTTTTTCAATCTATAAAATGATCCATAAGGTCAAAATAAGTGTGATATATGGTTAAATTGTAGAAGACAACATATGCACCTCTGCATACAGCTAACTATAAAACAGTAATGTAATTAAAAGTAAGAAACACAAATAAAATATGTCCATACTTAAAAAAAAAATTAAATCAGCCTCTAAGTGTGTAGATTTCAGGGATCACAGCTCCGAATTCATATTTTAGATGTTTGAGACAGGTTGTCAGTCTAAATTTAAACACAACTGCATTTACAAATGCTTCTTGTGTAGTGTACACATTGAATTAAACATTGAAGCTACAGAGGTAAATAGAGATTTAATTTGCTTCTCATGAGTTATTACTGAAATAGCAAATATTTGTTAACGTTTACGTGGTTGAAATAATTAACCTGCAAGGACACATACCCACAAAAAATAACAAAAAAAAAAAATACCACAATGCTCAATAATAATTTGTATTAGGAATCTTAAGAGAAGGCTGCTGAAGGCAAATTGGTGGAGCGTCTTATTTTGGATAACTACTGTATATTACCACACCAGCAGCTGTAAACAGATACATTTTCGCTGCAGCCATTTATACTTAACCAGAAAGAAAAACTGTTAAATTCAAGGCTATAAAGTAAACAAAACACAGTACTTTAACAAAAGCCAACATGCAAATTCCTTTTCATTTCAGACAGATTTGAAATACTCACTGTTAGCATATCATCACACTTCATGTCAGGAGTGTCTCCATCTTCACTTTTGTTATAAAATTTGCGAAAAAAGTTGAATGCTACCACAGTATATAGGTAAACAACAACAGCCAGGAGTCCAACTGTCAATACAAGCTATAAAAGAAAAGTAAACTGATTTTAAAATTTCATATACTGTATCGTATATACAACGTAAGTTCATGTTATAATGCTAGCAAATAGAGATTGTCATGATTTTAATCAGGGGTGGTGCCAGTATTGGGCCTGGGTGGGCTTAGCCCCACCTACTTTCCTCATTGGCCCACCCTATATAGTTTAGGATTTTTTTGCATTTTGTTCCACAAATAAAAATGACCCTATACTGCATAGATACATTGTAGAACATATCTCCCTTGATTAAAATATCAGTTGATATTTTGCTGTATAAACGTAAACAGCAAAATCACCAGTGTTAACTTTATCACTAGAAAAGTTAATTTAACTCTTAAAAAGTATTTGGAAAGCACATGCTGCATACGGATGTTGATTATATAGTGTATGTCTGCATAATAAGGTTTAAAAAATAAGATTAACCTAAACGTTGCCAATCACAGCTACTCAAAACATGTGACATCAATAGGATCCTACCACTTACTGAAGTTACTTTAGCACTCCTGTATTTGTACATATGATTCACTGAAAGGAGTAGTTCAAAAAGAAATAATAGTTTGCAAATCAACCATCAGTGTTGGGCCATGACTTGTTGGAGGAAAATGCAAACATCTCGAAAAACAACCATTTTAGGTTTTATTAGTGAAAGGAAACAAATGGAAGTGCAAAACGTGCCAGAGTCTGATGTTAGGACTGAAACCCTGCTGTTAGCTGTGTTCACTTTAGTGATTGGTTTGCTGTCAAATTATTACTCTGTGAAATCTACAACCACCCAGCCTCCAAATGCCAAAGGATCAGCCAGGTCATGTAATTTGTCTGATATCCATGAGCCACTAACCACACTCGGTAATTTTTCCAACTTCTATTACAGCCAATAAGGTGGACAGGTTTGCAGCTCATTGATACAACAGATAACAGTGCATGGCTGGAATATGGGATATCAAAAGATGAGAATAAATTGTTGATCAAGAAGAACCAGGACTAACATGCATAACAGGTTGTAAGTAAAAGATACATTGTTCTGTTAAGCTAATAAGCCTATTGCTTACTAAGCAGCAATTTCAAATTGTTCTTTATCTTTTCTTTTTCCAGCTAAATATGTAAGCTGCTGCACTAAAAACAAGCTCATTGTCCAAACTGAAACAGTGTCCATTTTAATTTAATGGAAAAAATAAAAAGCTCTGAATTCCTTAAAGCAGCTTTTCTTCCATTTGTCTAACTGCACAGGAGAACTCCTCCGATTCCTTTTTCTCAGTTTATTACTCCACTTTCTTTAACGTAAAGGCTAATATTCCTCTCACTCTCTGCTATACAGAGGAGTCTGTACTGTTAAAACAAGCCTCGACTTGCTGCTCTTTCTTTGCGCTGCAGGAAGTTTGCTGCGGCTGCATAAAAAAAAAGTTGGCACTGGCTCAACTACTGTAATATCTTGCGTAAAGAAGTACTGAAACTAAATTACCATAAATGCTTGGAAAAGCAGGGCCTGGAACGATGGGCTTCTGTGATCTGCCAATTTACTGATCACTGATAAGAATTTTTTTAGTGAAAATCGTCCAATGTAGATCAGTAGCTGACTGGATCTGAACATCCCTAATTACAAATAAGTAAATTTAAGTAAAGGTTTATACTGTAACTTTTGTGGCGAGCCGCTGGGGGCGGTACCCAGCAGGGACGGCTGGAAGGACTGGGAGAGGGACTACGCCTCCTCCTGACCACAAGAGGGCAGCCACCCTGGTTGGTATGGGGGCCACGGGAATGAAGCATGGAAGCTCAACCCTATAGGGGTCCGTGCACACCGCCAGGGGGCGCCCGAACACCTGAGAAGCCCTGGATGTCAGCACTTCTGCCACACCCGGAGGTGCCGGCGGAAGGATTACCAGGGACACCCGGAGTGCTTCCGGGTGCTCATGCGGCACCTCAGCCACACCAGGAAGTGCCACAGGAAGCTCATCGGGAGGCACCTGGAGCACGTCCGGGTGGACATAAAAGGGGCCGCCTCCCTCCATTCGTTAGCTGGAGTCGGGTGGACATGGACAGAGCTCGGAGGAGAGGAGTGGAGGCAATGAAGGAAGGCAAGAGAAGAGGCCTGGACTGAGGGTGCTTGGTGCAGGGGCACTGGGTTGTGTGCTTTGAAACTTTCACTTGTAAATATGTACAATAAATGTGTGTGTGGTTTTGAACCATCGGTGTCTGTCTGTCTGTGTCCGGGCTGGTTCCCACACTTTCTTTACTGCATATTATCTAATGATTTCAAAATGTAGATTACATTTAACTGAATAATAAATAAAAGGAAACTTAGATAAAAAGATCAAAATGCATACCTGCTTCCCGTTGTGAGTAACTGAAGACAATATAGTCCGTAATGTTTTAAATCCCATGGCTATATCCAGGAGATGAGCAGCAAAGAAAAAGTTATTGTAGTGTCCCAAAATGGACATAGTCATATACCAGGCAAGATAAAGAAAGGACTGGAAAAAATAACATTAGATACATTTATAAGGAGGTAATGTAATGGAGCAGTCCATAAAAACTACAGCACACATTATAAGTATATAATATATTGTAACTTTATAAATGTTTATAAAACTTCACCACACCTAAACATGTGATTAAACATCTACTTGTATTTTTGCTGTAACAGTAATCTTTGCATATGATAAGTGAAACATTAAATGCAAATAAATAGTGATGGATGTGCAACACTTTGAGCTAATTTCTTTTTATGAAAATGTGCAATAGAAATAAATAATAAAAAGGGGCAATACAGACAGGAAAAGGAGGCAAAGAGAAAGGACAGGGTCCATATTAGCCCTAGGAACAAAAGGGAAGCAAGTGCTATCAGAGTCAATGAATATTGCTGCTCCAGTGCAAAAGGAAGGATAATTCTAGGGACATTGTGCCTTTGATGTGCACTCGATGCCCCAGAAAGACTGAACAAGGCAAATCAATGAAAAGACAGAGAAAGTCAACCCAGAAGGAAATCAGAATTGCTTCTGCAGGACTGTACAGAGTGGGTAATCCAGTAGATCCCAAGAATGCCTAAGCCCCCTTATGGAGATACAATAATGTATTTGGTGAAGCATTGAGAGTAAGGTCCAGGTTTTCAATTTGAGTGATGATGGGCATAGAACAATGGCCTTTCATAAATGTGTGTGTGTGTGTGTGTGTGTGTGTGTGTGTATGTGTGTGAGTTCATAGTTACTCATCTAGATAAAATGTTAATGATGTGGGAAGGAATAAGACAAATCAAGAAGCTAATCATCAACATTCTTCTCATATTGCATGTTGGTTTGACATGCAAGTATGGAATTTTGCAGTACTCTGAACATGTGACAGTACTGCTACTTACTTTTAAATTATTTTATAAAATTTTAGGTACATTTTTAAATGAAAATTCACTCAGTGAACATGAAGACAGCTAGTGGAAAAGCTGGATATTTTAAACTGTACAAATTACAAAATAATCACAGACACATTGTTGCTGTCTACAATTAGTGCCTTCATCCTGTTGCTAACCTAATGTCAATAAATCCATTTATTTGGAAAGTAACTGGAAATTACCAGAACATTCAGACTCAGTCATTGACAAAAAAATCATTAGAAATTTAAACTAAAAACAAATATATCCCAATCAATAAGGTTGCAAAGAAGTCTTCTTATCATATGGCACTTAGGCATTCCTGATATTATTTAATTGCATGCTGATGTCTATCACACAGAAAATTGCAGATTACTTACATTATCTGTAAAAACAACACCTAGCTTCCAGATTTGATATTTAACATCAATTGAGTTCAACCTAAAGAAAAAAAAATAGTAAAAGACAAAAACATAATTAGAGCAAGTTGTAAGTAGGAAATTAATATTTTTCCCAAATAGCTGTGATAAAATAAGTAAACTGTTTGAAAGATTATGGTATTGATTATTGGTCCATAATTTACATTAATATCAGGGTATCTCTACTTTGCTGGCAGAGTGGTGGTTCTGAGGCTAGGGACTTGCGCTGGCAATCGGAGGTTTAACAGTTTGAATCACATAATGCCAGAAGTGACTCTACTCCATTGGGCCATTGAACAAGGCCCTAAACTTGCAATTACTTCATCCTGGTTATGACGTTAATCTACATCCAGCCCTGCAAGCAGATCCTCCAATTTACAGGGAAAACTTGGGAGTTGGTGGCAGGACTGGCACTCCACCCACTGTAAAAAAAAAAACCTCACACTGTTCCAGTGTGGTGCTGAGGTGTCACCCGCTGCACTTGGGTCCCAATCCAGGTGGTTCGTCGTGTGGAGGTTGTGGCAATGTGCTATCAGCCTATGCTCCCAGCCTCTCTATCTATACTTTAACATTGATTTACATACTCAAGCTACTGAAAAATAAATAAATCAGAATAAATAAAAGTTTTTAAATTGAATCATGAATGTCCCCATTTGTGCTCTGGGACAGACAAGGTGCTCAAATCTGGGAACTTTGGTACCTGTTTAGGTTAAATCACAAAAAGTTCCAGAAATGTAGATACAGTAATCCCTCCTCCATCGCGGGGGCTGCGTTCCAGAGCCACCCGCGAAATAAGAAAATCCGCGAAGTAGAAACCATATGTTTATATGGTTATTTTTATATTGTCATGCTTGGGTCACAGATTTGCGCAGAAACACAGGAGATTGTAGAGAGACAGGAACGTTATTCAAACACTGCAAACAAACATTTGTCTCTTTTTCAAAAGTTTAAACTGTGCTCCATGACAAGACAGAGATGACAGTTCTGTCTCACAATTAAAAGAATGCAAACATATCTTCCTCTTCAAAGGAGTGCGCATCAGGAGCAGATGTCAGAGAGATAGAGAAAAGCAAACAAATCAATAGGGCTGTTTGGCTTTTAAGTATGTGAAGCACCACGGCACAAAGCTGTTGAAGACGGCGGCTCACACCCCCTCCGTCAGGAGCAGAGAGAGAGAGAGAGAAAGACAGAGAAAAACAAACGAGCACAAATCAATACGTGCCCTTCGAGCTTTTAAGTATGCGAAGCACCGTGCAGCATGTCGCTTCAGGAAGCAGCTTGCACAGAAGGTAGCAACATGAAGATAATCTTTCAGCATTTTTAGACGAGCGTCCATATCGTCTAGGTTTGTGAACAGCCCCCCTGCTCAATCCCCCTACGTCAGGATCAGAGAAAGTCAGCGCAAGAGAGAGAGAGAGAAAGTAAGTTGGGTTTCTTCTCAGCCATCTGCCAATAGCGTCCCTTGTATGAAATCAACTGGGAAAACCAACTGAGGAAGCATGTACCAGAAATTAAAAGACCCATTGTCCTCAGAAATCCGCGAACCAGCAAAAAATCCGCGATATATATTTAAATATGCTTACATATAAAATCCGCGATGGAGTGAAGCCGTGAAAGGCGAAGCGCGATATAGCGAGGGATTACTGTAATCTATAAAATGCAGGAATGCCATATCAGCTACTATGAGAACACAGCAAATCTCTTTCCTCACAAACAGCCAAATTAATGTTGCCGCTTTAATTGCTTCTTTGCTTTGTCATTTAACTGTTGTTGCTCCTAGATGCTTCCACTTCTGAATAGTGGCACTTAGGTTGACTGGAGCAGATAAAGCAAAGCAGAAACTGAATGTGGCAAAGGTGCCATCCTATGGCAGCGTCATGTTTAAAATCACTGAGCCCTCCAATACAACCCATTCTACTGCCAATGTTTGTCAATGTACATTGCATGGCTATGTGCTTGATTTTATAAACCTGTTAACAATTGGTGTGGCTGAAACCCCTGAATACAAAAATTTGGACGGCGTCCATATGCTTTTGACTATATATCCATCCATCCATCCTCTTCCGCTTATCCGAGGTCAGGTCGCGGGGGCGCAGCTTGAGCAGAGATACCCAGACTTCCCTCTCCCCGGCCACTTCTTCTAGCTCTTCCGGGAGAATCCCAAGGCGTTCCCAGGCCAGCCGGGAGACATAGTCCCTCCAGCGTGTCCTGGGTCTTTCCCGGGGCCTCCTCCCGGTTGGACGTGCCCGGAACACCTCACCAGGGAGGTGACTATATAGTGTAGATTAATTAGATAGTACTTTATTTGTCCCAAAGGGGGAAATTTAGCTTTTTACAGAAACTCAATAAAAAAAATATAACAAACAAACAATCCCCCTCACATACACATCAGATTTACTGCAAAAGAAGAAAATTTGTTAACATATTACTGACACAATCAATAAACGTAAACTATAACCAATCAACTGAAGTATAACTTTCTATAATGAGGAAATGCAATGTATTATAGATAGATAGATAGATAGATAGATAGATAGATAGATAGATAGATAGATAGATAGATAGATAGATAGATAGATAGATAGATAGATACTTTATTAATAGAACCTAATTAAACAAATTCAAGATTGGGGAATGGTGGGTGGTGTAGTTGGTTCAATAATGTATTCTTATGCGAAGAACCATGCCTGAATTGGAGCATATAATCACGTGCACACCCACCCTCACGCCTGCAGTGTCAAATAAAGTTGTCAAGTTGTGCTAGCATGATAGTCTTTGTGATGTGTGAGGAAAACCCATGCTTTACATAAGACAGCAAGAAAAAATTACTGTGTGGGTGTGTGTGACAAGGTTTGTCAGGTGTTGAGCATCTCATAGGCATGGTCTGATCCCATTAGTTATGTTTCCAGCTAAGAGGAGGAACAAAATGTTGTACAAATAAAAAGAAAGAAAGTGGCATGGGTCAGGAAAAATAGATCCCTAGTGTCTGCTCTGATGTGCCAAAGGCAGTACCCAAGATCTTAGTGCATTGACCAGTGAGAGTAAGCTATAGTCTTCAGGGAGAAAAAGTTATTACACTTAAGCTGTCATGTGGCACTGCGGTGGGTTGGCACCCTGCCCAGGATTGGTTCCTGCCTTGTGCCCTGTGTTGGCTGGGATTGGCTCCGGCAGACCCCCGTGACCCTGTGTTCGGATTCAGCGGGTTGGAAAATGGATGGATGGATGTCATGTGGCATAAGGGGTTCCCTGGAGGCCGTTGTGTATCTGTTGCTTAGATGAGCTTCAGATTCCAAAAGATAAAATTGAGAGTATCCTTGGGATAAGATTTAAAGAGGCTCCCAACAATAGCACACAGAGTCTAAACTAAGGAAGTGTATTTGGAGGTCTCATTTGTAAAGAGGAAGGAGATCAGAGGAATAAGACTGAAAGATAAAAGGAATTTTAAAAGATAGCTAACCCTCCCCTGAAGAAAACCAACGAAAATGTTTTCAAAACAGTGCAAAACTGTTGTAGGATTTTTCATTTTTTTTATTATTTTATTAAACCTAGTGCTTACAAAGTCAATGTGCCTGTATACTTGGGGTAAAAAAACATTATACACTATATACTGTACATACTGAAACAAATATACCTACTGTAGTAAAGGCATATTTAGCATTTGACTGTGAAATTGCAAAGACACGAGTAACACTGTTAATGAAAGTTTGATTAGCAAAACCATAAGAGCAGAAGCGTTTTATCAGCTTGGCATTTTTTACCTTATATGAGTTGTTTACATACCTACTTTCTTGTATTTATTTTCTTATGCAGTGTACTAAAACTCTTATGTAAAGAATTTATGAGTAAATAAAATGAGTAGGATTAGCCTCTCAGATATCGTTTTCTCATTTTTACTGTTTAGATTCGACTGCCCTCAAGTGGTAGTAAATAGAATAGACAAAAGTCCTATCTAACAGTGTAGTTATTAAAGAATCCCATGAAAATGTCCATTATCAGTTCTCATTAAATGCTATATTAGATGAACAGTGACAGAATTAGATATACTTTAAGATGGTTGTCTTGCATGTTTAAAGTGATCTTATCTCTACAGTACAAAAGAGACAGCTAGCATTCTTCCATCAAATGATTTAAATTCCCATATGCTTCACTACTCAAATGACAAAGTGTTTCAGGGTCCTTTCAAGTGCTGGGACACACTGTGCTAACAAGATTATGAAAGCACTCAGCAGTGACATGCATTTCTGTCTTGACAGCAATTGATTAGTTGTGGATTCATATTACTGCAGAATTCCAGCTTAAAACTGCTTTTTGGTTCCTTCAAGAGCCAAACCATAATGACATCTGTGATATGATTAATAGAACAATCAAACCTACCCTGGTAGAATTCACTAACAAAAGTCATATATTAGAAATAAATAAATGAAAGGCCCATGCATGCACTTTAAAAATATTTTGAGGCTTGCACACACCTCACTTCTCAATACGAAAGACCTGCGTGCATCAAACGCCGCCACACAACAACAACATTGTGCTAATGACACAGATGAAGAGACAACGATGAAATGAAGCAAATGCCACAGCTCAACAATGTGCAAGTGAAACACCTCAGAAAACGGAGGGCAAGGCTTGAAGTTTTCACTAAAAACATTGTCTATCTGGAGGTTTTTTCTCGAGACAAAGATTAATAGGACTCATATGCCTATGATACAGCTAAGATTTGGTATCACCAGTGTCTTCTTATGAAAGCCAGTGGGGCAGCAAGCACAAGGTGGGTCCACGTCCTCTGCACTGGGTAATACTGAAGAGTTACCTGATGCCTCTCCAAGTTTACGAATATAATGAAACTGCTAGGGAATCTTCAGGTTGTTTTTTGTCCTGAACACCACATGCAGCTAGTAGAAATATAATTAGGAAAATTAACTATTAAGATCTTTACTATAATAAAAAATGACCTTTCTTTGATTGAAAGTTCCTAAAACCGCCTTTTCTGAATATAGTAAACATTAAATATGTTGTATATCCCATCCATTTTGTTCCTAACATTTTCTTTTCACCTTCACAACATCTAATAGATTTATAAAAATGTATCACAACATTGGAAACTTTCTCTTCTCCCCTTCACAGCAATAAAACAAAAACTTGTGCCAATAATATGAGACATTTAATTTCCTATATGTTGTGGTTTTGGTGTAGGGCTGAAAAGTTTTGGAGTACTGCCCTAAGTGGCACACATAATGTATACTACCAACTTCAGCAATCCCACTTTGTGTATAGGTGGTCATTCCATTTCATTTCCATCATGGGCCACTCTAGGCATTGTAGTTCTTAAAAACATTTTTAAATGATACTTGTCTAGGGACAATTCAGTCCCTGAGGTCCAAGTTAGGAAATCCATCTTCCTCTTTTTTCTTTTACTTACAACTAAGGTCTGTTTTCAAAACTTGCAATACTTCTCTATTTTATGCTGTTCCTTCCCACCCACTTCACAATTTCTGTAGCTCTCATTCCTCTACCTAAAGACCTGTGGCATCTCTATATGTTCATTTGAGCGAAGCCTCATATATACCATTACCAATTCCCTCTGTTTGTCAGCATGACTTCCCTCCCACTACGCTCCCACTTTCATGGAAATCTATTTTTAGTAGTATTTTATTTTCGTTTAAGAAGCCCAAACTTCAAAACATTCAAAGTGTTTTGCCATGGATCTTCTCACAGATCCCTACTGTCTCTTCTGCCAGATGAGCATACCAGGTCATTTTTTGTATATGTTTCAGGGGTGCCCCTCAGACTCGGCTTTGTGGTTGTCTATCATTACATTTCTCGCAGTTGTTTTTCACTAATATAACCTTCTCTTCCCCAAATTTTTTAATCTTATTCTCCTAGAACTCTCAGCAACAGTAATCAATTAATCATCCACTTCATATAATACAAAATGGGGGTGCTTTTATGGTAATTCTGTTGAGCTGTATGACTAGTGGTTGCTGTCTGGCATTTGGGTAACATTTCCCTCCTAGGTTTTGCTCAGCTTGTTTTTCACTTTACCTTTATAACAGGGAAAATTATGTGGGTGGGTAGGGGTGGGGTTATAATTTTCTTCTTATTACTGCCTTTGCATTCGTGTTCTTTTAACTGTTTTTTTATGTGAAACCTTTTGATGTCATTATTATAATACTATTTAAATCTCAATAAATATTTATTCACAACAATTTGCTTCTATAAATACCAAAACAAAATCAAATCATTTTTTCTTTTTAATGTTTTAAGATTTCCTGGCCCTATTCTAAGACACAGGAATGTAGTGAGATGGATCATCAAATGTACTTAATGATGGTGTATTTACTGATAATATGAAGGCCCTGATTACAGTTCCAAAAACTGTTTCTTATATAAGCAATAACAAATCACTAATCTCATGGAAACATACTTTTATTTTCTAGATCTGTACTCTCCAATTCAGCCATTCTTTGACAAATACAGCATTAGTAGTGGGCTCAGTGAATTTCATCAATTGTATCTGTTCTGCAGTTTAATCCATACAGTATAAAATATCTCTCTATTATAAAAAAAATATTGGCAGGGAGACGAGACGTGATCTTCTTGGAAGACAATTTGACGTTCTGCGAGAGACACTTTAACATCACGCGAGACAAGGCAGTGAGACAGAAGGACAGCTGCAGTACAGGCTTTTAAATGATCGACGCGCAGCACGACAAGCAGAACACGCACCTTAACAGTAGCAGCACAAAGCCAGTAGCTGATCCGTCCACTTCTCCTTAGCATGCGTTCAGCTCACCCCCTTCACAACACGAGCAGGAGAGACGCGAAGTGACAGAAACGTAGCTCGCCTCGGGGGGGGGGGTTATGAGCGAAGCGATCGAGACCTGATTATCTTGGAGAGACACTTTGACGTCACGCGAGACTAGACATTACAACCTTAAGAAGCAAAACCTGTGAGATGGTGACTTTTGCACGTCACGCCCTACTTACAAGCAATTTAAAACAAGTTCACGGACATCTAACCTAGCAGTTGTTTGAATGCTTTTGTCAGACACACTTCATGTGCTCCCAGCTCTTAAAACAACGACAAGCAGAACATGCAGCTCGCCAGAAGCAAGCCAGCACATGATCTGAGCGCATCTCCTTAGTGTGCGTTTAGCCCCCCCTACCCTTCACAAAGCTAGCAGCAGAGACGCGAAGTGGCAAAAGGACAGCTGCTGTACAGACTTTTAAATGATCGACGCAAAGCGCGACAAGCAGAACACGCAGCTCGCCAGCAGCAGCAGCAGCAGCAAGACATCAGCTGAACCGACCGCATCTCTTTTGCGTGCATTCAGCACCCCCTTCACAACGTCAGCAGTGTTATACATCCAGTGAGAAAGATTTAACCAAGCCTGGGGTAGGAAATAAAGGATGGACAAATATTGTTTTTACAAAAGTTTTAAAGTAAAATTGAAAATAATGCATATGTAACAATTCCCATGAAAATAACAATCTCTTTAAATTGTATATCTGGTAAACCAAACCTGGGGGTGGGCGAGCGAAGTGAGCAGGGGGCAGAACATCCTAGTATTCACTGAAGAAACAAACCCTCATTTTTCTCATAATATATTACAAGTATTTTACTCAGTAAATCCCAGCAATCATAAGAACAGCACAAATTGATGACCATGAATATGTTTCAAAGTTCTGTGAGACAAACACACATACTAGCAGACTTCTAATTAAGAAATATGTCTGGTACGCCTGATCTACTGGGGTATGTCTTCATTACAATAAAGTTAGACACCAGTGGACATTATGTTGAAAAAATTAAAGAACAGTATGCATCAGTTTCTATATTGTAATATAGAAAGAAAATAATGAAAAAAATAAAAAGGTAAAGGATATATCTGTTGAATTTAAGGGGTAGTACAGTTAACACAGAATCCAGCTATTGTACCACCTCATTAAAGAAGCAGCAAGTACGAACCTGGAACAAACTTCTTCAGTATAATTGAACTGGATGCCTAGACAGCGTTTATAAATGGCTAGATGAAACATTATGACAACTTAACTATCAGTTTAAAAATACATAACAAACAAAATAAACAAAATAATCTCACTTCATTGTAGAACTTCTAGTTTTAAACAGGTCAGTGGTATGCAATAGCAGAAAAGGGCATTAACTTACACAGCTGACAGTGAACTGTCTTTCTTTGGTTTCTTTTTCTCCTGAGCATCACTAAAATCAAGAGCTGCTTTATCCATTCCTAGCAATTCACTAATTCTATCACGTCCATAGAATTCTCCATATTTATCCATAACCTACGAAGAAAAATAGTAATTTAATGATGCATAATCACGCAGTGACAAGGAACTATTTACTGTTGTAAAAACGTGATGTATAGAAAGCTTTTTCAAACCTTAACTCAAGTATAATATTGATGACAACAAACAGAAAGCAATATTTTAAACCAAGATACTTGGCACATTATAAAATACAATAAAACTACAAGGACATATAGTCAAATATTTATAGGCTACGTCTACTTTAAATCCAAAGGTATAATAGACATAATGATCTTTCTTTTTTTTAGCTACATATTGGGAACAGTATATAGATATATTCTTCATAAGCAGCAAAACGTAAAACAACTTGTACACATTTATTTATTTAGTCAACCCTGAAACCTGTCATCACATATTTTTATTGACATTACTTAATAACATTACTGCATAAAACAGTTTATCTGTATTTTGTTGCTGTGCAACATATAAGCATTTCACTTACTGAGCTCATCTCGTTAATATTCTTATCAACATTTGTTACGCTTGACTAAACAGCTCAGTTGTTCACAGTAAACAAAGTGTACAAATATATACACACTGCTCAAAAAAATTAAGGGAACACTTATATCACACATCGGATCTCAATGATTGAATTATTAAAATGAAAAATCTTTACTGAGTAATACTATGTATTTCGTTAAGAATGACCAAAATCAACAACCCATTGAGGGCTGATTTAACATCACACCGTAAATCAACGACAAAAATTGAAATTACAGGCTGATCCAACTTGCATGAATTTCATCACAGCAACTCATGTGACTCAGTAGTGTGTATGGCCTCCACGTGCCTGTATGCACTTCCAACAACATCTGGGCATGCTCCTGATGAGATGGTGATGGTGTCCTGGGATATCTACTCCCAGATCTGGATCAGGGCATCATTGAGCTCCTGGAAAGTCTGTGGCACTTCATGGTGGCATCGGATGCACTGATACATAACGTCTCTAGCCACATGAGGCCAGACATTTTCGTGCACCAGCGTAAGGTCTGACAATGGCTCTGAGAATTTCATCCCAGTACCTAACAGCAGTCAGGGTACTGTTGCCTAACACACGGAGGTCTATGTAACCCTCTAAGGATATTCCCCTCTCCAGACCATCACTGACCAACCGCCAAACCAGTCAGGCTGGATGATATTGCAGGTTGCATAATGTTCATCACAGCATGTCCAGACTTTCCTGTCAGCCACATGTGCTCAGTATGAACCTGCTCTCATCTGTGAAGAGAATGGAGTGCCAATGGCAGAAATGCCAATTGTGGTAATCTCTGGCGAATGCCAATTGAGCTGCACGATGATGGGCTGTAAGAACTTGTTCCACTTAAGGAGGTCGGGCCCTCATGCCACCCTCATGGGGTCTGTTTCTGAAAGTTTAGTTAGAAACATGCACACCAGTAGCCAGCAAGATGTCATTTAGAGCTTTGGTGGTGCTCCTCCTGTTCCTCCTTGCACAAAGGAGCAGATACCGGTCTTGCGGCTGGGTTAATGCCCTTCTATGGCCCTGTATATTTTCCCTTGTGTAACAGCCCATCGCCTGGTCTCTCGTCCATGCTCTTTGCTGGGAGACACAGCAAACTTTCTTATGATGGTATGTATGGATGTGCCATTCTGGAGGAGCTGGACTACCACTGCAACCTGAATTGGCTGCAGGAACTCCCTCATGCCACCATTAGTGGCAAGGACACTAGCAAGATGCAAAACTAGAGAAGAATCAGTCAGGAAGGATAAGGAGAGAGCAGTTGTCTTTGCCACCACCTGCAAAACCATTCTCTTTTTGGGGGTTGCCATGCTGTTGCCTCTCGATCGCACTTGTTGTCACTTTCATTTGCACCAAAGCAGATGAAGTTGATTCACATTTGCTTATGTTTTCTAATTGGACAGATTGATATCCCTGAAACTTAACTGACTTTGTGTTAGACTGTGACAATTAAGTGTTAAACTTAATTTTTTGAAATGGATTATGTAGGGTTAACAAAGTTATGTCGCCTAGTTCAAACTCTCAAGGTGTATATATTGAGACTTTCAAATTCCTGGTGTTAACATATTTTTTTTTAATGGTTAGCGTGTTTTGTACATTTTTGAAGAAAATGAATACACATTTCTTCCATAACTCCATTGTGCATGCAATATACAACTTAAGTAGAAAGATAACCGATTCACTTTGACTTAAAATGTGTGGGAAAAATGTCAAAGCCCCAGACGTAAATTTCAGTGCTGTTGTTATTGTGGGTTCTTCTTGGAGATAAGGTCAGCATCATTTTGTAATATGGGGTTACAACTTTCTTCCAATCTTTTCAATTAAAAATTTTGCCAGGAAAGTGGCAGTGACTGTCTGGTAATTTTAAAACATTTCGGTGACTGCAGTGCTATATGTTAGAACTTCAAATGTACAGACCTCATGAGGTGGTTTACACTATAAAATGCAATCTTTTATATTAATATATTTTTTCAGAAAATTACCAAAAAACCTCATGTACCATTATGAATAATACATGTAAATTGTTACTGAAAATTCTATAGCCAAAAGTTGTATTTGTTAAGCAATCTCTTACCTTTCTTTTTACAAATTTGTCCCAGTAGTTATTTGGGAATGACCTAAAATGAAAAGGAAGATACATGAGCAAAATAATGAATTTTGAAAAACTCATCAAAAAGAGTGTAGGTTATAATGTACTTCAGAGGGAAAATTGAAGATGTATTAGAAGAAATTATGATGTTAGTGGCCCTTTTAGACTACGATATCGATTAAACTTATTTTTGAAAACATCGAAGAACTGATGTAACTGACTAGGCTACATGCCAGTTCAGGTGACAAGTCACCTGCCCTGGACGCCCATCAGATCAGAGCTGTAAAGTTGTTTGAAAAAGTAGCTGTGAATATGCACCTGATTTTAGACTCATAAAACAAGGGTGAAATATTCAGTTCAAAATATTAGTGGGCACTGTGTTGGGGTTTCTTTGCCAAAGTGTTTAAAATTATATAGCCGGTATAGCTCACTGTGTCTCACACTGGCTTGTAATCGTCTTCTCTGATACACCATATAGATCTGCAGTCTGTTGTACTTTTAAACTGCATAAAAGAAAGAGTTTTATTGATTCAGATGGAATGTCAAAGGATGGGCGTCCAGGACAGGCAACTTTGTCACATTAACTGATGTGTAGTCTAGCCCATTGCACCAGTTCTTTGAAATTTTCAAAAACAGTTTCATCAATATTGTAATCTAAAAGGGCCACCAACAATGTAATTTCGTCTTATAAATCTTCAATTTTCTCTCTGAAATACGTAATAACTTTGGCAGAATCAATTTCATTGGCAGTAGTAAGCATTTTTCTAATTAATTCTATTTTATTAACCTCTATCTCCTGCACAGACATACTACAGTATATTGAATAAGGTATAAGAAATCTACAGAAGATGATTCACCAATCAAAAAACAGTATGTGCTAGAGCCACCCTCTCAACTTTGATAAGTGAAAATGACAGTTATATTTCAAGACATGTTTCATGATGCGTTTGGAAGGAATATCATGGACAAACTTAAATAAATAAATAAGCAACAAAAAACATAGTTCGTGACATACTTTATTTATGTTCACATTTCATGACACATTAATTTATTTATGCTCACATTTCACAGCATTTTTATTTATCCAATGTATTCCTACATACTTGTACTCTGCAATAATTCATATAATTGGTGGAGCTACTATACAAAGCCCTGTGAATTACAGATTGCACAAGACTCCTCCTACATATTTTCTAAAGGCTTGACCTTATTCCTACATTGAATCTAACTTATCCCTGTTCCCTCTTATATGTTTTATTGGCCAAACCCGAGTTTAGGACAAATTAGTTTAGACTAGGACAAACGAGTTTGTCTGAAGCGCGATAGGATGAATTGGTTTGGTCTAATCCGAATAGATAATCCTGAAATCAATGTAGAGCTCCCAGGACAAACTGATTTGGCCTAGTCTAAACTACATTGGCTTGCAATTGCACTTTTCTCTATAGGGTAAACCAGTTTGTCCTAGTCAAACTGATTTGTGTGATTTTTAACATTAAATATGTCTGATTCTGCAAATTCGAGGAATCCCCATGCGTGCCACCCCCATCCCTGCATCTTATGAGATGCACCACCACCATTCCATTTTATTCTTGTGTTTTTGTTTTGTTCTTTTCATCCTTTTTGTCTTTTGTATTTCTCACTGTTATGGATCAAACTTCGACTAGTGGACACAGATATCAAAGGTAGTTGAGACAGAGATCCTTGTAGAAGATTTTGAAAAAGCAAAAGCAAAAAATCAACTCATTTTAATGTGCTTACAAAAGACAAGATATTTAGAACTTATACAAGAGGTGGAGGAGGCTTTTAAAACAGAAAAGAAAACACCCCTACAACAAATAAGGTTAAAATGGTTTAATGCACTGGAAATCTGAGGTTTAACTAGCCCAGCTAGGTCCAACTAATTTAGACTAACACAAATCAGTTTGTCCTTGAGCTCTACACTGAGTTCAGGATAACCTAGTTGAGACTAGGCACAAATCCTATTGTGCTTCAGACAAACTGGTTTGGCCTAGTCTCAACTAGTTTGTTCTTAAAATTGGGTTTGGCTGGTAACACAGGCAAACTAAATGTTTTATTTTGCATACTCCATGCCAAAAATTTGTATACTGCCATCACAACAAGAAAATGATAGCTCACTTCCTTTTCTTACCAACTATAATCGAAAACAGTGGTACATATGTGATTTTCCTTTTGTCACTTCAGTGGATATAAAACTGCATTTTTAAGAGCCTTTTTAACTTTGAAGACAATCAAGTTTACTATCTAAGCCTCATATACATAGCTTCATGTATAATAGAAGCATTTCCAGCTCTCCACGTACTAAATGCTTGGGCACATTGTCTAACACACTGAAATGTAGCTTGGACCATCCATTCAGGTCTACAGGGTGTTGTTATCAATCTCTCTATTATAAAAAAAATCTTGGGATGGAGACATGGGAAACGAGACGTAATCCTCCCGGAAGACACGAGACAAGGCAGTGAGACAAAAGGACAGCTGCTATACAGGTTTTTAAATGATCGACGCGCAGCACGACAAACAGAACACGCAGCTCACCAGCAGCAGCAAGACTGCAGCTGATCTGACCGCATCTCCTTAGCGTGCGTTCAGGCCCCCCCTTTGCAATGCAAGCAGTGTTATACATCCCGTAAGAAAGAGATTTAACCATGCCCGGGGCAAGAAATAAAGGACAAGGAGTAGATGACAAAGTAGAACGTCGTAAAGAATTAAAAAATGTTGGTGCGGTACACATGCAGAGCAGGTAAGAGATAATGGAAGTACGAAAATTCCAAAGTCTCAAAAAAAGGATAGGAAAGATCGGATTAGCGCAAACAAATGGAA
Organism: Erpetoichthys calabaricus; assembly: GCF_900747795.2. Taxonomy (NCBI): domain Eukaryota; kingdom Metazoa; phylum Chordata; class Cladistia; order Polypteriformes; family Polypteridae; genus Erpetoichthys; species Erpetoichthys calabaricus. The sequence goes on from NC_041408.2 coordinate 70,874,096, forward strand.
ATTATTACTCGGTGAAATAACAGAACAGCGAAAAGAGATCGAATATATTGTTCGGATTTATACTTTAAGTCGGAGACTTGTAGATCGTCTAATTTGTGTTGCCAGCGAGAATTAAAAGATTCCAAAAACGTTGTTGTGGTATGAAGTCCCGTGAGACTGAGACTTTTAACATGAGATTCTTTCAAGTCATGCCCTACTTACAACTATTTTCAAACAAGACCATGGTCATCTAACCTCAGTCGTGTGAATGCTTTTGTCAGACATGCTTCCTGCACTCTCAGCTCTTATAACTTTTATCAGGACAATAATTTTATACATTCTAGATGACATGTCAACGACAAAGCGAAGAAGAAAGAGCATGGAAACACATTCGAGAAAGTCATTTTATTTATTAGAGAGACAGAAATGATATTCACTCACAGGCAGATATACGTTGCGTTGTCATGATGTAAGTTCAAACACGAATTCAAAATTCAATGCGATCTTGAAGAAAAGTTAATTCCAAATATTGTTTTTTACAAAAGTGTTAAAGTAAAAGTGAACATAATGCATATGTAACAATTTCCATGAAAATAACAATCTCTTTAAATCGTATATCTGGTAAACCAAACCCGGGGGTGGGCGAGCAAGCGAGCAGGGGGTGGAGCCCCCTTGTCTTATAAATGATGGACCAGGATTGTCTTAGTTGGAGGCCCCTGTCTTAGATTGCTTAAACAATAACTGTCACACAGGGAGCCACAAAACTACGGCTTCAGTAAGGACAAAAATATCCAAAGTGATGGTTTTCACAAACTACAAATTGTGCAGTGTAAAGAAATAATAATAAAAAAAATAATCGTAACACTAAAATTAAAATGATAAATAGTGCTGAAAACATTTCAAAAACCTTAAAATCAAAACAGTGTGTAGCATACATTGGTGATTGCATATTTTCAATTGGTTACACAAGAAGAACTTTAAAAAGTATACAATAACGCAATAACATCTACTCACTGTGTATTAATTACAAGTCTATCCCACTGTCCTTTGATGTCATCTTCTGAAGGCTGCTCAGTGATGTAAAGTCCATCAAACTCCAGTTTCCGAGCAACTTCCTTTTCACGTTTGAAGATGACTAAAGGTACCTGTTTAGAGTGCAACAATTATTTTAGTTGGTGAGTTAAACTGCTGCCACAGTCAGTTACTGTAATGAAATACTGTTTGTAAGGCTAAACGTTTACAAAAGTTACTTTCTGATCAGTACAAAAAATTATAACAATAGATGACAGCTTTGTGGGTTAATTAAGCAGATTGTAGATAATTTTTTATTTTATGCAGCAAAACTAACATTTATTTAATACTTAAGGAAATAAATGCTGGAGAGGCAGTCCCAGACTGCATTGTACTAACATACTCTTGCACACACCGCCATATTTATTAACACCAGGCCAACTTAAATGTTCTAATTAACTTGACAATATTTCTTTAAATAGATGGAAAGAAAGTAGAAACTCTACAAGGGATAAACTAGAAAGTGACCCACAAAAAAAAAAAAATATTAAGAAAAAATGTTTTCAAACATATATTGATATTGGGCTGCTACCAAAATTGTGTGTAAGCTATGCAAAAGGGATCAACGTATTAAACTTGCCTCATAATTCCTTCAGAAACAGTGGAGAAGAAATTCATTCTGAAAAATTTTTTAAGGAATCTTTTATCACCTAGATATGCAGTTTTACCAATTATTACCAATGTTAACATAAAACATAATATTTATCTTTTGTATCTTCAAATGATGTGTAGTGTTACCAAAATGCAAATACTGTATATTTTATAGCTGGCATAATCTCTACAACGTTAATGTCATGGCACACTGGAGCAAACATTCAGGTGTTACATGCTTATTTTCAGCTGATTTGACCAGTTGAGTACATTTTCTGCTTTTTTTCATCTGTCATTTAATTTTTATTTTTTTTTTTATTTTCTGGCTGGTGATCTTGTTCAGTTCAAGGTGGCCACCATGCTGTGATATCACAGAACCACGGTAACATGGTCAATATGCTGTCACTTTAACTTGGTCATGTAGTCCCATTGGCCATTTTTCCTGCTATATAAAGTTTGTCAGGAGTACGTTAATATTATCCATCCATCTTCCAACCCGCTGAATCTGAACACAGGGTCACGGGGGTCTGCCGGAGCCAATCCCAGCCAACACAGGGCACAAGGCAGGAAACAATCCCGGGCAGGGTGCCAACCCACCGCAGGACACACACAAACACACCCACACACCAAGCACACACTAGGGCCAATTTAGAATCGCCAATCCACCTAACCTGCATGTCTTTGGACTGTGGGAGGAAACCGGAGCGCCCGGAGGAAACCCACGCAGACACGGGGAGAACATGCAAACTCCACGCAGGGAGGACCTGGGAAGCGAACCCAGGTCCCCAGATCACCCAACTGCGAGGCAGCAGCGCTACCCACTGCACCACCATGCCGCCACGTTAATATTATGTTGTGCTAATTTTTTTTTCTTCTTTTTTAGTTATCTTCTTTTGCTATATCACTGCTACAGTTTCTTCCAATTAGTTCTGTTTTTTTTATCATTGGTGGTCAAAGACTGCACTGGGAAAGCTAAATAAAGTTAGTCCTTAAAGTGTTTCATAGACAATATATTTGGCTGATTTCCTACTTTCGGAGTGATGGTGTCTTGGTGTTTTTCATTTCTGTCGAGTGTAACACTCAGGTATTACACTTATGCTGTCTCTTTTATTGAACAGTGCTGTCACTATATATGGAGTCTAATGCACACAACCCTCCTAGACAGAATGGTCATCCTTCTACCCAAGAGGTTTCAGGCTGAGTGTATACCACAACATAAGCCTGGCATACTCTTTTTATTTGTTGGTTGTTTAAATCCAACTTGTGTAGTGCTTTTGCTCGCTAACTACAATATGTTAACTCATGACTATAGAAAGTACTGAACAAAAGATATGATACATAATTCAGAAGTTATGAGCTCTTTCAAAACACTTTCAGAAATTTAAAACTCTAAGCTTCTTTATGGACTGTACATATTCGATATATTATTTAAAAGCTACTTTTGATGGAAAAAGATGGTGGTTTAGATGCAGTGCACCTGAGACTGCACTGTACTAGCACCATAATCGAGACAAGAATAGTAATACAATACTAGCAGAGTATGATTCTTGGGTCTAAGTGTTTTTGAAGTGAATAATGAAAGAAGATAAGGACTAAGTTTAACTAATCCGCAGCTAGTCCTGTTGTGGTTTGATGTTTATTGTCAACATGATCACCAATTGATCGTTAAGAGTGGTACACCGATAAATAACCTCTTGTTACTATGCATTCCATATACATTTGAAGAAACACAGGTGAAAAAAAAGTACCCTTTTTTCAACCTCTTGAAATTGGGGAAACTACATTAAAAATGCCATCCTCATCACATATTCTTGGAAACACTGCACTAGATGATATCAAAAAGACTTTACTTGCTAGACAGTCATATTAGTATAAACAAGGGGGCTTCGCCCCCTGCTCGCTTCGCTCGCCTACCCCCGGCGTTTTGAACCCGTGCCCGCTGGGCAGCCGTAGTTTCAGACGCGTGTTGTAGGAGCTTGCGTTGTTTTGAACCCGTGCTTGCCCTGCTTCTGCGGTTTGAGACATGCGTTGTAAGCGTATATCCGTCAGTCGAGCTCGTTCGGTTTGAACCTGTGCCTGCTTTGCCTCCGCAGTTTCAGACTGTGGGTCGCATTCGGCGTTTTGTACGATCCCAAGCAGCACATTATTCCTAACTTCACTCCGCAGTAGTGCCACGCACAATATGGCGGTGACGCCTGCACCTTCACTACGCAGTAGTGCCACTCACAATATGGCGGCAACGCCTGTGCCTTCCGTATTATGTCGGGTTTTACCATGCTGTGTAGGCGCCTTCGCCTTTTGTACTTTCCCGCGCCTTCCGACACGCGATGTAGGCGCCTGCACCTTCCGGGTCTGCCTCCGCTGTGTGGTGTGGACGTTTAACTGTTGTTTTTTCTGCTTTTATATTCTGTATCTCGTTGTGCATGTGTTTCGTGCCTAGGTTTTTTTGAAGCTGTTGCATTCCAGTTTTCATCATCTGTAACCTGCTCTCCATGTGTTTGGCCCCGTTCTTTAACCTCTTTATGACGTTTTACTTTGTTTCCTACTCTGTCTTTTATTTCTGACCTCGCTTTATCCTGCTTGCGGCATGTCAGACGGTTTGTAGTCTCTCCCGTTTCGCTCTGGGGCAGGGGGGCTTTGTGTGGCGCCTGCGCACTATGTCTCCTGCGTCCACGGGCAGGTCCCTGCGTCCATATCTGGTTTACCATTCTCGGTTAGTAATATGGATATTGTAGCACTGTGTAGTGCTTACCAAATTCGACCTGCCTACTTTACTGTTCTGTTACGTAGCTTGCTATTCTTAGATGGATTCCTCACTTTAGTCACATTAGAATGGTGACAATGTGACTGTGACTGGCTTGCAATTTTCACTGATGCTATGCAGCTGGCACTGAAGCTGCTCAGTTAAATAACAGAATGCCAGCTCATATAGCTGCTGACCCAATGCTGAAGTCATCCCTGACTAGGGATTCCCGGACGTTTTTCATTCCCGGGAAAACGGGAACGGCCAAGCTCGCATATATAGCGTGTAAAAGTGTAAAAACCAATCAAGAAATAACAGAGTTATAGTTGAAAATAATTAAGTGGCACGGTTTTTTGGCCCACGGTGTACTGTGTTGCCGATTAATTCAGTCAACAACAGACCAGCAGCAGTCAGTCTCCCGGCTCCCACTAAGACTGAGCACAGTGGACTGGGAGGTGTCTGCACTCTGCAATTCATGAATGCCGGGACGGGGCAGAGTTCATTGACGTCTGTGCTGTTGACAGTTTTGAACAGCAACTTGAAATTGAAATGCGTCAGTCTGTTGCATCCGTATTATCTGTGCTAAGAAACTTGCCATCACAGAACGATGACAAGAAACTGGATGCATCAGTAAAAGCTGAAATGGCGGTGTTTTAGAGCAACAGCAAGCGCGGGCATTGTTTAGAACAAGTGTATCAGTATCTGATGACTGTGCCGCCTACTTCAGTGGAGGCACAGCGTGCTTTCTTAGCGGCTGGCGTACTCTGCATAAAGGTGTCCTCTCGCCTGGACGACCGCACGCTCGACAACGTTGTGCTTTCTGCGCTCTTATTACCGAAACTAACTAGATACATGTACTTATATGACAGCATGAACTGTTTGTAGATAAGGTTAGTCTTTTATTGATGTCAACATATTGTAGTGGTTTTATGAAAAATAAGTGTCGCTCGTTCTAAAACCATTCACATGTGAGACGCCCGTGCACTGTGTCATTCCCGGGAGCCCGGGATTCCCGGGAATGGATAAACCCGTCCGGGAATGGATTCCCTATCCCTGACTGATGCAAGAGTCAGCACTATTACAATATTATTCACTTTGGGACTTATGAAAAGCCTTGAAATTCACATATCAGTACTGATTATTGTAAAACATCAGCTGAAAATAACGAATCAGTAATTTAATACTGAATTTGTTTATTCTCCAATTATGTAGAGTATTGTTAACCACTAGATCCTAAATGTTGTACTGTCATTGAAAGAGGCACAATTATGAGGAAGTTCGAACTCCAAAATTAATAACATAATTAAAAGAAAAGTAACAGTTGAAACTGTATGCAAATGTACCCCTTACTGGTAACGTATCTGCTTATGTATATTCATGAATGAAACATTATACAAAACAAAAATAGAAAAACACAAAAATGTAGTGTTTTATATTTTTGGGTGAAGAAAACACCAATTTTAAAATAACAGAAGTGCAAACATACAAATATCATATTTTATATTGTAAAACAGTATTTGCCTTTCCTATGTGATATTCATGTACACTTAAGGTACTCATTTTAAAACCTGCCAAAAATATTAAAAAGAAAAAAAGGATACATGCAAAAACGACACCCTAAAGAAAAGTATATGAGTATTTCAGTAAAGTTTTGCTGTTATTATGAGGGGCTTTGAATGTCTACAAAAATCTCGAGCAGGCCAGATACAGATTTTAGTTCTTAAAATCAAAGTTGGCCAAGCTAACATGGATACTCTGCAAATTAATACAAACTATAAATTTAAATACATGGTGGGCTTTATCTACCATATAATTTAGATGCAGCCGCCACTTGTAGTTTTTCTGAAAAGAAAACAGCTTTTCTTGTAATGTTTAAATAAGTCTATCTTGTGACAGTTTACGGGTCCCCGTGACCCCTTGAACCCTCAGACCACACGTCAGACACCAGGTAAAAGTTCAATAATTGAATTTATTTGAACAAATACGTGCACAAAGCACCTTCCTCTCCACAATACTCATATAATACACAATACTAATCACTATAATAATCCTCCACACTTGCCACCCTGCCTCCCAACTCAGCTCGTCCGTCTGGGATTTCCCAGAGTCCTTTATAGTCCGTGACCCAGAATTGTTTCTGTCCCTCAGTCCATGTGACTTTCTATCACTTCTGGATCAGGTAAAAACTTCTTTTCTTCATCAGCCCGGAAGCACTCTATTTCTTTCAACCATGTTACTAGGATTTACTTCCGGGCCGTATGGAAAATAAACTTGTCTGTGTCTCCCTGCAGCGTCCCCTGGCGGCCCCGATGTTTTTATTTTATTCATTTAATTCCATTTTAAAAAACTTTGTTATTACTAGTAATGTTGTTGATTCATCAACATATGCATACAGTTATGCTCAAATATTATGTGTAAACTATGTAAAGTTGAACAAGATTGGTTGTAGGGTGATCATACAGAAAAATCAATTTTCTAAACCCACTTTTTCTATTAGATAGGACTTATGTACTGTATGTACCTACGCATTGAGAATTTTAAAGTTGTCAATTAACCTAAAATGCACATCTTTTGGATATAATTGGATACCAAAGTGACCATTCAAATCTCACACACATAATGGGAAAACAGACAGTCAATAACTGTTAACCACGGAATCACTGCAATATTCTTATTTGAGGCCTAATATGCTTTATACTTCAAAACCTAGATATTATAATAATAATTCTTTGCATTTATATTTCCATTTTTATTGTCATATTAGATAATATGGAATATTTTGTTTTTTGTGAGATACTTACTTTTAAACAGTAATAGCCTATAATGCAGAAAAATGAAATAACTGTATGCAGAATGGCAAGAATTCTTAATGTGGGCTCCATGTAGCCACTGCTTTCCTCTAATACATAGTGCACAGTCACCATTTTATGGGATGTGCTTCCTAAGGCACTCCATCGTGGATTTACTTCTGCAGGGCTTCTATACATAAGCTCCTTCTCTTCTGTCACTGCTGATGAGGTGGAGACCTAGAAAACAAAGGTAGCTAAATGGCATTTCTTTTTTGTACATATTTTTAGTCCACTTCCATTTTTTCTTTAATAACTTTTTGCTTATGTATGCTTTAATCAAAAGCCATTTAAACATATTTTCTTTTTTCAATACCTTTGCTAAAAGCTCCCAGCACTATACTATTCAACCAGTATACAATTATTTAACACATATTTCTATCTGCTAAAATGTTATGTGTTCCATGTGAGGAAAAACATCAAGTTTTTTATGTGTTATGTCCCAGCCATTTTTCTGAAAATCATGTTGGGCAGAGTTTATCCTGGCAGCACCAGATGTAAAGCACCATGGGTACAGCCCCAACATATTGTTGGGCACAAGCACACAGGTCTTCACTCACATGGGCAATTTTGAGTCATCAATGAGTCTAATCTCCGGGAAGGGTGATGGAATCCCAAACAGGACATAAGGTGTCAATTACACATCAACACTGACTGATTTGGGATTCAAACCCCCAAAATACATTGGATCTACTTTCTTATTCAACTGAGTTACAACAAAAGAAGATTAAACATTTTATTTAAAGCTCTGGCATACTTATAAGATAAATGCACCAAGGATGAAATTAAAACAGGTGTAGGTTTGTGTTTGAGATCAGGGTGGGGGTATAGGGTCATTTAATAAATCCTAACAAACACAACAGCAATGGCCAAGAAAGGCCTTCAGAGGCTTCATTTTCTGAGGAGCCTGAAGAAAACACGACCACCAAAACAGGTGCTGGTTAACTTCTATGGGTGCACCATAGAGTCTGCTATATTACAGCTTGGTACTCTGGCTGCTCCATTGAGAATAGGAAGGCCCTCCAGTGTATCATCAAAATGAATGAGAATTACTGGCGTTCAGCTACCATCACTAGAGGATATCTTCACTACCTGCTACAGCAGAAAAGCAAAGAACATTTGTAAAGATCCAACCCACCCCAGCCATAGCATTTTTAGTCCTCTGCCCTTTGGCAGGCATTTCAGAGCCCTGCATGGACACACTACTAGGCTGAAGAACAGTTTTTACCCCAAAGCAATCATCCTATCACTTCCTATAACAGAACCACCACTGACTGAACTGAATTTCTAGATCAACCACACATAGTCACATACATATATATGACCCATGTAGAACTCATGACCTTTGCATTGACTGTAATCCCCACTGTGACTTCATTTATTATTTATCTATTTAAGCTTACATATTTTCCTTTACTTATACTACATATATTTACCTTTAATTTTCCTCTGTATATATTTGGATCTATTAATAGTTAACTGTGCCTCTCCTAGTTTAATGTGCTTCTTGTAGTCTAATATCTACTCTTATATACTTTATCTAAGGCATCTATAGGCTTGCTCCAAACAATATTTAATTGACAATAAAGGTATCTTGCAGCTTACTGTTTAATATTCTAAATATTAATGTTCTAAATCTAAATATTAAAATCTTAAACATGCATTATTCGACACACTCACCTTGTAAAAAAGCAGAATGAAGTTGATAGCAAAGGCCACAAACAGAGCCAGCATCCGCATATTGTAAAAATTTCGTGCAAAGTAGTTCTACAAAAAAAAAAAAAAAAAAAATTGGTGATTTGTTTTAGTAATATGATTATGCTAAAATAAATTCACTCATAAATAACATTTTTATGGTAATTTCTTTTTTAAATTCATTTTCCAAATCAACTTATTCAAACAGAGGATCATAGAGGGCTACAGTCTGTCCTAACAGTAAAGGGCTTGTTCACGTTGTGCTCTGGGAGCAAATTTAAGGCCAGTCTGCACCCTGGAATTGAACATGGGACAGGGTTTCAAACTACATCATGGCCAAAATGAAACTGTCTGCAAAAAAGTATAAAAACACAACTGAGAGCAGAAAGAGAGTTCAGTCTCTGTATAAAATGTGCAAGATGAGAAGAAGTAAGAGATGATGCGAGTTCTTTTTTAGAAGTTTGTGGTGGACATACAGGTGAACCACCACATCAGATTGACTGAAATTCAAGACCTATTTATGCAGACCTAGAGAGAAAGTAGGGATTAATTCACACTTCTGTTTATTTGTACCGTGTGTTCTACATTTTATGCATTTTTTCCTTTTAATATTCTGATTAATATACACATCATAGTTTTGCAATTTTTGCTTCCCATATTTTGTGGGTAAGGTCCCTTCCAACCATATTGCAAGTTACAACAAATTTCATATGCAAGAATAGGCTTACACGTGAAAGACACATTTAAAAGGCTTAGGGGCAGAAATTGCAAGGCAGTCCTTTTGCAAGTTCTGCTTGTGTCACAGTCTATAACAGTAATATCCAGTAAGATTAGTAGCTTTAACGTTTTCCTCCCATTTTGTTGTAGAATACAAGGCACACATTTAAGGAGCACTGGGGACACCTTTTGGGACAGTTAAGAACTGTACCTTTGAGGTAAGGTGAATTTGAATTTAAAGTTTAAGTGAGAGCTGTTTAAAAAAAGGAAATATGCAGGTAAGGAGCTTACGACAGACCAGATCTACCAGCAACAATAATAGAAATGAAACAAAAAGAAACCTGATAAAATAAAGGATCACTGTCCAGAAGGGAATAAACAAATAACAACAACCTATAAATTCTGTGTCTAAAAGCTAGAAGTATTGAACATAAAATAAAGTATACGGAGCTCTATGTATGCATATACAGTATACACAAATGCATTATTTTGATGTTTAAAGAAACCTAGCTTAATCCTTGAGATGGAGAGGAGTGCTATATAAACTAAACAGATATAAAGTATACTGCTTAGGAAAAACAGGCAAACTTGAAAAGGTGATGGGACATTTAAAAGTGAAAGTAGATGTGTTCTACAGACTTCGATACAAACAATATTATGATTAATTAACTTTAATAACAATATCATAAAAAATCATCAGACAGGATTAAAGTGAGAAGTTAAAGACATTGGGAGACTTTAATTACCTGTGCATAAAATGAAAAATACACCAAACAGTGGAATGTAAAAAAATACTTTATAAACAAGTTACCTGGGCATTAAGTGTTTTATTTGCTCATGAAAGTAACACATAACAATAGAATGAACATAAATAAACATTGATCACAATGTTTTTTTTTTTTTTAAATATTTGTGTGCCTCCCCTCACGATAGATGCAAAAAAGAATAAACAGGCTTTGTACAGTATACAATCTTTTCAAGCTTCTTGGGAGTATTTTCCCTTGTTTTGGCTATTTTTAATAATTTCCCCTGTCCAAGTGAACCCATAAAGTGGAAACTGCCCCATTTGAATTCTAAATGAAAACCCAGTAGAGTGTCTATACTATTCTGCAGCTCTACTCTTGGCCAAAATGTGGCCAACTTACTTTCTGAATTTCGTCTAATAACTAGAGATGTTAATACAAAATGAGCTGCATGAGGTAAATTAAAGAGGTGCCTAAATGGCCATTCGTCTTAAACTTGTAACCGCTAGGGTGTACCACAGGCTCTAAGTTCAACTCTTCCAAACTTACGTTATGTTCTGTCCCAATAACTGAGCTCAGACTTGAAGAAGAAGCCTTACTTCAGGAAGGGGATCTAAGCAACAAAGCTCTTGTGCCCTACAAAACTACATAGGAAATGGCAAAGATCTAAACACCCAAACAGAGAAAGAGAATGCCACACTACTGATATGGACAAAGGACCATGTTGCAGAGACAAGTGTATTGCGAGAATGGAAAGTTCTTCTGTTGAATCCATAACAAAGAATTCCAAACAGTATCAGGCACTACTACTAAAGAAAGGCTTGGTATTGTACAAATGCTTCACCTTCGCTAAGATAAATTAGAACTCTAAGTAGCTCATTTAAATCTAAATACCTGCTTCCTAATGTCTGTTTTTACTGTGTAATAGCCTCTTGCTTAACTATGTCAGCTTTTACAAGATTTTCATGAATTTGGAAATAAAAATGCCTTGAATAGTAGGCTATCGGTTTAGGCTGCTCTTGCCCACTGCTGTGCTTTAGAGCAAAGGCAAGCAGACTGTGACATCACACTCAAATTACAAAAGAGAAACACCAAATGGAGAAGCTTTTCAAAAACTGCTTTGAAGTCTTTACACTGGATTACAGCAGAATTCCATATTAAAGGACATCCCCAATTGCGGTATTCGGTAATGTTACAAAGGCGATTTAAAGTTAAAGCTAAAAATTGCTAATTGACTCTCCATTAGTATCAAAACCTAAAATTAATATTGCCTTTTTATACAATTGGTTTGAATAAATGTCTACTAACAAAAAAAAAGTTACTAATTACTTTTACTCACTCTAAACCACTGTCCTGTTCTCTTCTTATCACATTATGAAAAACAGAATCTCCATCAACTATAGAAGAAATCACTCTTCATTCATGAGCTTGATTCCTTTGGTTAATTGGCTTTTTTAAAAATTATTTTCATTTTGTTTTTAAAATTCAGAAATCACTAACAGCTGATCATTGATTATCATTAGGAGCTTAATAATGATACACAGATAGACAATAGTGATGACTTTTTCAAGAACACAAGGCTATGTACAGATGAGAAAAATGTGACACACCTGCTGAAGTGATTGACAGCACTGCATGATATTGTTCCCAGTTTTTAACTGTGCTTGTTGAACCAAGGACACCCCACTCCAAAAACTGCATTCAGTTAAATAAAGGGGTAAATCAGAGCCTAACCCAGTAAGCATAAGAGAGAAACAATCCCTGGACAGGGCGGAACACACACACACCCGCACCCACACACACACTATGGCCAATTTAGTGTCATACATCCTCTTAACCTGCATGTCTTTTGATTGTGGAAGGAAACCAGAGACAAGGTGAGATCATGCAAAGAAGCAGAGCTACCACTGCACCATCATGCCACCCATACAGTTCCACATGAGTAAAACATCCTGCTATAGATCAATTCTTGCTTTTCCTAGTGACTTGGTTTTTGTTAATGGCCATCGCAAAACACAGTTTTAGAGGAAGATGTATTTTTTAGAATTCAAATAGGTAATTAGTAGGAATAATGGGATTTTCAGATATAAATATAATTTCACTCTGTATAAGACTCTGTGAGACCTGGGTTCACTTCCCGGGTCCTCCCTACGTGGAGTTGGCATGTTCTCCCCGTGTCTGCGTGGGTTTCCTCCGGTGCTCCGATTTCCTCCCTCAGACCAAAGACATGCAGGTTAGGTGGACTGGTGATTCTAAATTGGCCCCAGTGTGTGGTTGGTGTGTGTGTGTGTCCTGCGGTGGGTTGGCGCCCTGCCTGGGATTGGTTCCTGCCTTGCGCTCAGTGTTGGCTGGGATTGGCTCCAGCAGACCTCCGTGACCCTGTGTTCGGATTCAGTGGGTTGGAAAATGGATGGATGGATAAGACTCTGTGAAAGTGGTAGCTTCAGTCATATTTGAACATAATGTTTTGATCTGTAATCTTGTATTGTTATAAACTTTTGTGGGGTTTAGATCAAAAGCAATATACACAGAATATTGGTTTCCTTTAATTTACATAAAACAATGATTTTAATTCTTTATTGTCATGTGTACAAGTATCATGTACAATGAAATGCTTGCTTGCATGTGCCCCTGCAGACAGTGAACACAGACAAAAAAAAAACACATACACAATAAATAAATTAATATAAATAAGTACAATGACAATAAAGATCTATCTATCTATCTATCTATCTATCTATCTATCTATCTATCTATCTATCTATCTATCTATCTATCTATCTATCTATCTATCTATCTATCTATCTATCTATCTATCTATCTATCTATCTAAATAAAATAAAAACAAAATCCTAGGAATAAAAAGAGACAGTGGCAGAAGTATATGTGCAGGTAGCAGTAGAGGTGACACAAGGTTACCGATTGTTCACGAGTCTGATTGCAGTTGGGTAGAAACTGTTCCTGAACCTGGAGGATCATGTCTGAATGGACTTTAGTCGCTTACCAGATGGGAGGAGGTGAAAAGTGACAGTGCAGGGTGGCTGGGGTCCCGCCTGATATGGTTCACTTTCCTGAGACAGCATGTAGTGTGGATGTCATGGATCACAGGGAGCTGTGTGCCCGTGATCTGCTGTGCTGTGTTCACCACACACTACAAAGCTCTGCAGTTCTGAACTGAGCAGTTGCTGTACCAGGATGTGATTATTCCTGTCAGGATGGATTCCACAGTACACCTGAAGAATTTGCACAGGGTTGTGGGGGACATCCAGGCTTTACTCAGTCTCCTGAGGAAGTAGAGGCATTGTTGGGCTTTTTTGACTACTGCCGCAGTGTGACTTGACCATTTAAGGTCATCAGTGAGGGTGACTCCAACGAGCCTAAAGCTGCTGACCTGCTCCACAGCCTCACCTCCGATGTAGATGGGACTGTGCTCTGTTGCCTGTTTGCGGAAATCCACCATCATCTCTTTAGTTTTGCTAACATTGAGGGTGAGGTTGTTGTCCTGACAACATTCTGACAGGAGTCTGAACACCTCCCTGTAGGCCGTCTCATCGTCCTCGTTGATCAGACCTATTACAGTGGTATCGTCAGCAAACTTGAAAATGGTGTTAGACAAACTTGAGGATGGTGCTGTTTATAGGATAGACATTTACTTGTTCCATGAAATGAACTCAACATTTTAAGCATTTTACAGATAAAAACAGCTGAAAAGAAATAATACCTCCTCTACGTGCTGTCCACGGGTGACCCCTTTAATGAGCAGTGCTAGCATTTAATCTGACCAAGACATGCCATTGCTCCCAGCTTGTGTTATATACATAGGGTTTGAGGTTAGCTGGTGCGCCATATTGATACGTGCTTTACAAACTGGAGCATAGCAGCACATTATGGTCTGACATCGAGGGGACACCCCATTTCTTCACCATATATTGCATGTATTTTAACATTTGAATGTATTTCATATCGCATTGACAGGAGTAAGAAGAAACTAACAGAAAATGGAGTACTGCATGTACCCAAGAGGGCCACTTGCTAACCACGTCTTTGAGTTTTGGCTACTTTTCTTCATCCACTTCACATCAATATCTATACAGCTTGCCACCTCATCTGTTTTTCCTATGCAAGGCAGCTGCCCTTTTTTCACTCACTGGCAGTCACTTTTCTCTGCATGACAGACAGCATCAGCTTGTACAATGGAGCTATTCTGCTTGCAGCATTCATTTGCATGAACTACACGCCCCATTGCTCTGCGTGATCACGGCTGAAGCAAAAAAGAACGTGCTTCCTTAAGAATTCCTCACTCATTACATCTTTATTACTGACAAATTTTGAGAAATAAAAAAACGCTTGTCAGCTAATTTTCTTTTATCTATAATATCACTAAATTTCAATTAAATCCTTCAGGGTATTTTAAAAATTTTAGGGTAATTAGTTTTTCTGCTGTGGTGGGGTTTTACCTCTAAATATTGATCTATCAAAATGTCCTTTTCTTGGCAGATACCTACTGACTTAGATGTACCATCCTGCCAAGATTCAACTTTTTAACTACCGTATATACTCGAGTATAAGCCGACCCGAATATAAGCCGAGGTACGTAATTTTACCTACAAAAACTGGAAAAACTTATTGACTCGAATATAAGCCTAGGGTGGGAAATGCAGCAGCTACTGGTAAGTTTCAATCATCAAAATAAATACCAATAAAATTACCGTACATTAATTGAGGCATCAGTGGGTTAAATGCTTTTGAGTATTTATTTAAAAGAAAAACAGTAAACTAGCTCTGTAAGTGGAGAAGAGGGTCAACAAAATCAATATGGTATCTCTCTCACTCGCTCTCTCTCTTATGTGTGTGTCTCTCTCGCGCGTGTGTGTGTGTGTGTGTATGTCTCTCTCTCGCACACTCTCTCTCTCAGGGAGAGACTGAACACGTGCAGGTTGGCGAGGGCAGCGGGACCTCACTCAAATATAAGCTGAGGGTAACGTTTTTCAGCACATTTTGGGTGCTGAAAAACTCGGATTATATTCGAGTATACACGGTAAATGGGAAAAAGTGAGCGAGTGAATAAGTAAGTTGCAACTACTATATAACAAAACACTAAGGTCTGTGTGGGTGTCCTGTTGCTCTGAGAAATCTGATTAATCTGTTTGGCTTCAGTGATGTACTGTAATTGAAAGAGAAAGTGTGAGTGTGAAACACACAAAGAAGAGTAAAGGCATAGAAGAGAAGCCGAGAGTTATCTTCAAAGATAGAAGGTATAAAAGCTAGATGCCTTGAAATGACACCATCTGAAAAGTAGGCGTTACAGGAAATGCGCTCCACAGAGGGAGTATTAGTCAAGAGAGGTTCAGACACACAATGATTCAGAGGAAACATGCTGACGGTACACATAGGGCAAGAGATATAAAATATTTTTAAATGCATTCTATTACCTGCCTGTGACAGATAGTGTGGCTTGTATATATAGATTATGTAATAAATAATGTTTATATTTGCATTACCTGACCTTACCCACTTGTCACAGCACTTTGCACCAGCAATACAATGAACAGCGCTTTCCAAACATAAATTGAATAGAACTGAATTAAACTCAAATGTTTACAGTAAAACAATCAGAAAAAAGGACTAGGAAGGCAAGCTATAAAGAAAAACAGGTGAACCTGAATATATTCATTTTAAGCAAACAAGGAAATTACATGGCAATCTATGAACCACTTAATTTGAAAGCAAACATTAGGAGATCCAAACAGCTAGACTCAATAAAATGTGTAAACCAGGAGATGATGACTTGGGTTAGGCTGAATGGCCTGTTTTCATCAAAGCTGCCATTTGAGTCTGAAATGCTTTGGGCAGAGTGGTGCTGAAAAAAAGAGGTACAGTAGAATACACAACTGGTTTAAACTTTTAACAGATAACATAATGCCCTTGACCCAAAGGATACCTGTTCCTGCCAGGAAAAAACAAGAAGGTGAAAGTTTAGTGGGAGGAGAAATCTAATCACTGGGCCTTGGAGGAACTCTAGGCTCAGTGCTTCCTGGAAAAAAATTACACTTTAAGCCATAAGATAACTGGTTTAGCCTTTGCCTATGACACACTGCATGACCATGAACATAGCACATAACTCACTTGTGCTCAAAATGTAAAAAAATGCACCCACAAATGATGTTAATTATAGAAAGGTTGCTTATAAAGTAAAGGCAAGAAGGTACTATTTGTTTCTTGCAAAACTATCAGAATGAAAGAATATATTAATATCACAGTCAGCTGGGTGCATGTCAGCATGGCAGCAATAAAAGCATGTGCTTCTTTAGCAAGGTTATACTATATTACATAAGGCCTGTACATTTCTGGAATGGCTCAAAGAATATAATGATGAATTCAGTATAGTGTAGTGTAGGCCTCCTAAGTCATAAAATACCAATTACTAGTTACTGTAGGTTTTAGACTGGGGTCTAGGCCCCATCCCTGAAACTTCCTTCTACCTGCAGTTTGTCCTGGACTTCTCTATCAGTATTTACTGGGTAGGGAAATAAGAAACAGAAGCCTGACTGACGACCTTAGTATTATGCATTTCGCCAGTGTGAAAGCTGCTAACTGGGCTTGCTATTTGGTTCAGCACGTTTTGACTTTTGATTTTGTCTTCCTGCTTAAAAACTCCCTCATACTTTTGCCTTTCTTTTCCTGCCTTTGACTTACAACTTGTATTTTAAAGTTTCACTTTAGATCACCTGTCTGCTTCCTTCAGCTTCTCTACTTACAGCTTGTCTAGATCTGCCCTCTTACCTTGGGTTGTGTAGCCACAGGGTGGCTTGGCAGAGTGGTGTTGTAATCTGTGTGGCTTAACTTTAACAAAAGTGGATGTCATGGATTGGGTGGTACAATGTTTATATAATCAGATGGCCATTCTATGAATTTAACAATGTGCTTTGGAAATGGGCAGCATGGTGGCGCCAGTGGTAGCGCTGCTGCCTCGCTGTTAGGAGACCTGGGTTCACTTCCTGGGTCCTCCTGCGTGGAGTTTGCATGTTCTCCCTGTGTCTGCGTAGGTTTCCTCCGGGTACTCCAGTTTCCTCCCATAGTCCAAAGACATGCAGGTTAGGTGCATTGTCCCTAGTGTGTGCTTGGTGTGTGTGTGTGTGTATGTGTGTCCTGTGGTGGGCTGGCGCCCTACCCGGGATTTGTTCCTGCCTTGTGCCCTGTGTTGGCTGGGATTGGCTCCAGCAGACTCCCGTGACCCTGTGTTAGGATATAGCGGGTTGGAGGATGACTGACTGACTGATGAATCAATTATGAATCTATCAGAGGGAACATTTCAACAACCTACACTTGCTCATAATGGGCCAGCTTGGTTGACCACCAATTCTAAACCTATACTTTTGGAATGGGAGACAAAATACATGGAATACATGGGAGAATCCTTTTTAAAAATAAGAGAAAAACATGTAGATGCCCCCAATGGCCAAGTTGTGAACTGATTCAAAGTACTATGAGCTATGAGGCAGCACCAATACAGTGACCTCTCATTGACAATAACAAAATGCAAATCACTCATTAATTTACATTCAGATATAAGGCTGATTTTCTTACAAGCAATTTTCGCTGGTATGCAATGATCTTCTTCAAAAATGCTGATTCTTGAATTTCTGGTTCATCTGACTTCTGTGAATGACGCTTTCTAACCTTCTGACTGGGTTTCTCTACTTTTGGCTTTTCTCTTTTTTCTCCATCTTCCCCCCTGAAATATTCAAAAGGCCAAAAATATCAAATTTAAAATACACTTGCAATGAAAATGTAAGCATTAAAAAAAAACCTGATAACACATTTATATTGAATTTATGCACAATAAACTAAAGATCAAATATGTGAAAGTTGTCAGAATTGCCTTTAATTATTTCTATAATGTGCATCAATGGAAATAAACTACCAAAATGGAGTAATAACTAAGACCAAATATAGATGTGGGCAGGATGATTTGAATTTTAGATGTACAAGTTTAAAGTTTAATCCAACTAATGTTATATGAATAAAGTAAAGTAGCAAAGGTGTTACCAGTGCTTTAATGGTCAGAACAAAACCCAGCAACCTTTAAAGGTTTTGGGATCAAAGTATAGCATCCTGAAAAAGTAAGACTCTCTGAATTATTGAATATTTTTGCAGTGAATATAATCAGATCTTCAGCTGCGTCCTAATAATATATTAAAGAGACATTGAGCGTCCCATAAAAACAACTTTTGAGACTTATCACATTTACAGTGGATCTTAAAAATTAAAAACTAATTAACTGAAATTTCAGATTTTTCATTAAATAAATGTTGAAATTAAGATAAATTGTGCCAGACCTTTTTCATTTTCAATAAGATCTTGTAATAAATAATATTTATGAAAAATGAAATGTAACATTTAGCCTTAGCTGTGACGAGCAAACTACTGGAGCACAAAGATACATGGAATAAATAATTAAAGGATAACTTTGGTATTTTTCAAGTCAAAATTATTTCTTCACAAACATGGTATATATGTATTTGCCATGTGGAATTGTGTCCTAAAGTAAAGCATTTTCAAAAAATGTAAAAAATATATAAGCCTGTTCTGGCATTTTATAATGGAGATCATGGGTCACAGGGCGCGACTGGAAAACAAAAGACTAAAAACTTACTGAATATCTCTTGTAAAATAGCTTATCCGTGTCATTTTCAAATAAAACACCAATATTATAATTTTCAACCATTTTCAAAGAAGACTGGACGAGTTCTAGATCAGTGCTCATCTTTTTTCCTCCAATCTTACATTCCCAGGTGTGTGATTTCCTCTCGAACGACAAAAATCACACTAAACTGTATCTGCCACGTGCTTGGTATCGTGTTACTTCAGTGTTTATGTGAGTACTCCTCACATGCTATCACACAAGCAAATAGGCAATGTATCATTACCAAGAAAAATAATGCCAGGAATATGCGATCCATTTTTTGTCACAAACTTGCATTGAGAACATTATAGCAAAACTTTTACCGCTTTAAAGTGGACATATTTGGTAAGTCTTTAGGCTTTTATTTTTTGGTTGGGCCATCTGCCCCCTGACTTTGATTATAAAATGCCAGGAAGAGGTCACTGCCATCAGAGAATACCATTGCCATGAAGGTTGGTCTGCAACTGTCTTTAGGTAGGTGGAACATGTCAAAGTAACTGCAGGTGAATGCCAGGACCCAAGGTTTCGCAGCAGAAAATTGCTCAGAGTATCACACTGCCTCTGCTAGCTTGCCTTCTTCCCATACTGCATCCTGCTGCCATCTCTTCCCAAGGTAAACAATGTACAGTACATGCACCTGGCCATCCACATTATCTTAAAGAATGCATGATTCATCAGACCAGGCCACCTTGTTCTATTGCCACATGGTCCAGTTGTGACACTCACATGCTCATTGTAGGTGCTTATAGTGCTGGACAGGGGTCAGCATTGGTATTCTGAGTAGTGTGCAGCTACATAGCTGCATACGCAGCAAGCTGCAATGCACTGTATTCAGACACCTTCGCTCAGGGCCAGCATTAACTTTTTCAGCAGTTTGTGCTATAGTAGCTTTTATGTGGAACTGCACCAGACAGGATAGCCTTCGCTCCCTATGTGCACAAGCCTGAGGTACCTATGACCCCTGTCACGGGTTCCCCAGTTTACCTTCTTTGGACCATTTCTGATAGGTTCTAACCACTGCATACCAGGAACACAACACAAGACCTGCCATTTTGGAGCTGCTCTGACCCAGTTGTCTAGCCAAATACAATTTGGTTCTTGGCAAAGCTGCTCAAATCCTTTTGCTTGCCAATTTTTCCTGCTTCCATCACCCTGCTTTCAAGAACTGGCTGTTCACCTGCTGCCTAATATATCTCACTCCTTGACAGGTGCCATTGTAATGAGACAATCAAAGTTTTCCACTTCACCTCTCAGTGGGTTTAATGTTGTGGCAGATTGGTATATATACTAATATACACCATTTTAACAAAAATGATGCTCACTAATATACACCAGTATTTCACATTATTAGCCCATTAAATAAAAAAAGTGGGACACTATAACAGAGACATGCATTTTAGTTTGTGTTTAATACATACTTTGCATTTTGTTTTATAGTGTGTGGTCCCATAAATACCATTTGAATTTAGGAAATACTGTATTTGAATTTAAAAGTTTTTAAGTTTACTTGTTGAGTGACAAACCTCCATTTTGATGGTTAAATGTGTACTGTACAAATATTATGGAATCTGAATGTAAAAAAAGAATATCAGAATGCAAGTTTGTACTGATAAAGTTTATTGACTGAAATGGGGTACAAGTTACTGGGGTTGTGTAAGGTTAGGCTGGATTTGTAAGCGTCCTCTGATTGGCCTATCGACAGTCAATGTAAGATAATTGTGAGACAGGATTGGAGGAAAGTAGGGAGAGCAAGGAGGAAAAAAAAAGGACAGTTTGAGGCAGAACGCCAAAACGAAACGGGTAAAGAAAGATGAAATTATTATAGCAAACAGCTAAAACATAAAAGGAGAAGACGGGAGAAGAGAAACATTTAGCAATACGCTAAACTGATTAGACAGAAAGAAGCGATAGAAGAACGCTAAAGGGAACGTGAAATATACAGAGTATTGAAACTCCGCAACCAGTGAGAAAGAACAGTCTAGCAAAACACCAAAGCGACAGATAGTTCAGAGGGGAGAAAGCAAGAAGGGAACACTGTAAAAGTACGCCATCAAAAAGAGGGTGTCTAGCCAATGAAAAGGACAAGTAAGTGTGCCACTGCAGGATGCAAAGAGAGTCGAGAAAGGAGAGGGCCTGACACGTTGTGGATGGAGTGATTTGGTGACCTGAAGAAGAGAAAGACAGCAGGACACGAGTTCAGCACTGGCAAACCGTGTGTGAGGAGGTTGTTCAAGACCGAGTGAGACGACAGGTCCAAAGGAGGTACCCGAGGAGAAAAGAGAGTACATTCAAACAAGGTCAAAGTGGGTTTTTTTTGTTTGTTTCAAGTGGCTTGAGTTAAATCCTCAAGTGAAGGGGCCAGTTCTGGTTTGTTTGTTTGGCCACCACGCACCCGAGCTTCGGTTTGGGGAACCCAACATAGTGAGCAAACTTCACTGACTGTGGTAATTAATAAGGGTGAGCTCACCAGTAGTATTGGACAGATGATATATATAGCTGGAAATAATTTAGTGTTTGTGTTTTATTATGTGTTGTATATATATTTGTAAAATGCCAAGTTTGGAAACCTGTAATTCATTTTGCATTTAAGAATAGAGAAAGTTTTTTTTTTATTTAAATTGGAAGTAAACTGTGATTTGGTTATGTGTTCAAAGGCTGAAGGTGACATATATTGTACATGCCAATAATGGAGGTGGCAACACCATAATAAAGAACTCAGGGCCTTGCACGCTGATTAAAGGAAGGGTGGTGCAAGGGGGTTACAATTATACTCAGAACTATACATACTCTGCTTTTTCAGGTTCTGACTTATTTTCTTCTTTCTCTTCTCTCTCATCTTCTTTGCTTGATTCCCCCTATAAAGACATGGACTGATTATTTAAATAAAGTTACTCCCTAGAATTTCTTTTACAGAAATACATCTGCTATTTGTTTAGGTTTGTTAAAGTTTGTTTTAATAGTTACTATTTGTTGTCAAAAGACACAATGTTAATCAATATGATTAACTATTTAAGACTTTTTTTTACTTTTACAATATTGTGCTCATGGTCATTCTTTTTTGTCTCTGCATACAGCTGAACTATATAAAATTTAAAACTGAAGCTAATTAACATTTTTTATAGAGCACATTCATAAATAATTGAAAGACAGTTTGAAAATAGTGGCCATTTTCAAGATAACACTTAACTTATTCTAAACAACTGAAAATCTGTATGTTGATGATACAGTACATATAGATTGTTAGGTGCTTCTTTTTAGTAATTGTGTAATTGTCTGTTAAATTCATGTCTGCCACAAACATGAATTTGGCTAATACACTCTATACACACATAATAAAAGTACTCTGCCAGCACACTCTCACATCAGCAGCACCCAGTACAGTCTAAGAGATGTAGAAGAGCTAGCTAAGTTTAAGCTACACAGATGATATTAATATTAATAACAACTTTGCAGCAAATGGGAGAGTGCAGCAGCACATTGTTACAGGGTACTTTTTTTTGTTCAATCAAAGTGTATTTCAAATATCACGAACAGTGGTCATTTGGGAAATCAGATAATCTAAATGGACCTAGAACAAAGTAATATCAATTTCTAAAAGTGTACATACTTTTGTGAGGCCCCTGCACCACCTACAGCATTTGTCTCCTCTGTTCAGCTAGCCACTAATATATTTGTTTAGAAGAAATTGCAGTTTCCTGAATGTGTTTCATCTTTTTCCTAAATGTGATCTATACAGTAGTAGTAGTAGTAGTAGTAGTAGTAGTAGTAGTAGTATTAGTACATACAAAGTAAAGCAAACTTCACAGTTGTTGCATGCCTGACCAGCATGCAACACTTTCCTACTCTCCGGTGACACGATAAACAACACTGTAATTATAACTTCATTTAATTTAACAGAAAATGCAAGTAAGCTTATGTGATGTAATCCTTACCTGTTTCCAAACAGCATAGTCACTATTCAAAATTAACTAGTTACTAGCTTATATATATAGATATAAAAATAATTCTCTGTATTTAATGGGCAATCTCTATAAAGTATCTAATTAATAAAGTATCTATCTATCTATCTATCTATCTATCTATCTATCTATCTATCTATCTATCTATCTATCTATCTATCTATCTATCTATCTATCTATCTATCTATCTATCTATCTATCTATCTATAGCATGTTGCACTTGTTAAACAGGTTGTTAAAAAGAAATGAATATTGTTAACATTTGATGCAAATGAACAGAAGTGAGCGCTGGTGCGAATGGCTGCCGTTGCTTGCCAGTACTTTTATTTTTATCTTATTTTTGTTTATTTGTTTATTGCTATTGTGTTATCGTTCCTTGACGACAAACTAGCTCACTTTTTTACAATCTTGTTTTTGGGTCACCTGTGGAGATACTTGGTTGCTGGATTTCTTGCTCCTTCATCTGGCTGCTTATGTGTTTGCTGTATTTCCTCATCGACAACTTTACTCTTCAACATCTTATCTCACTGGATTTTTATTGCTTGAATTATTCTTTCTCCTTTCCACCATTCTGTTATTTCCTTATTTTTCAGTACACGTCAGCTGAACGTTTCCAGCTACACTTCCACTCCACAGAGCCACCCCCGGAATTGTACTGGCATCTGAACATCATTCGTTATGTCCATCAGAGATACATTCATTGTAGGTTTTGATTCCCACAGCAATCAGCTCTGAGCTTGTGCAATAACTTTCCTGTGTGTTGTGAAATTGTAAAAACTTTAGCCGCTTTGCTTGTGGACAGAAAACCAGGTGTGTACACTTAATTTTGGTGAGAAAGGGGAAAAGTGGTTGCCTTCCATTAAAACTTTTTCAGATAAGAGTTCAGTTTTTAGTCCAGTTAACAGGTAATTTTTTCAGTGTTGTTTTAGTTTAGTGTTAGTTCAGTTGGTGTTTCGTTGCCTTTCTGACAGATCGAGGGAAACCACAAATATTTAAATAGAACTTGCTCTCTGCTTAGCTGCTTGACACTTTCCAAGGAGCTCTTTTTCCAGCAAGAAAATCTTTCTTTTCATTTTTTGACTAACAATACATAATCAATAACTAAGGAACTAGCCCATCTGAGATATGTCATCTGGGAATATATGAAGACTGCAGTGACCCACCAGGTTGTATAATTCTTTATATTGTTTATATTTGCTTCTAATTGTTATTATGAAAATAAATATCATTTTTATGCAAAATCTTAATCCGAATGTCTCTCACTGATTATTGATTAGTAGCATTGCTAAGTGCTGGACTAATCATTTGTTGTCTAGCTGCAGTCCCTTAAGGGCATGAAGGATGCTTTGTGAAGTCCTCTATTTATAGTAAAGCAGTTGAAGTAAAGGAGTGAAAATAAAAGACGGTCCCAATCAGAAAGCAGTCTGCTGACAGAGGCCCCAAGAGTTGAATATGTAGGATAAAATAAAAACAGTCAGAAAGGAAAGATTTTACAGATACCAATTTCATAGCTGGCTTTACAGTTCTTCCTATTCCCCATTATGAAAAGAACCCAAGAAGTTAGTTGGTACTTTTCATGTCACAGGTGATCCAATTACAAAAAAAAAACATACCTAAACCCATAATCTACTTCTGAGTTTTGTTTTATAGGTTGCTTGCTTTATGAAGGGGATGGGTGAAAGCCCTCGGGAGCCTCATCCCAGAAGAGTAAAAACCGTCAGAAAGCTAATGGGGTTAGGCCTGTTGGGGAACGGAACTGGTGTGGTACTGAGGTGTCACCCGCTGCATGGCAGTACTTGGGTCCCAATTTGATGCAGCCCATCCAGGTAGGCGTGTGGAACATCTTGTTTCTACTGCATGATGATCATTTTCCTCTGCTGTCAGAGGAGCTTTGTAAACTTTGCATTTCAGAGGAGGCATCTTTTGAGGTGCGTAAACCTGGGACTGGCTAGATCTCTGTAGGCGGGTATACCTTTTATTGGTTTGGTCGCTCTGGTGGCTGTCATACTCAAGGAATAACTGTTGCTGTGGCAGATTGGCTCCTTCTGTCTGAGTCTGATGTCACTCCTTTCAACAAGCATATCATGAGACTGAGATTAATGCACTCTATGGGTGCCTTGTCTGTTGTCTCAGTGCACCCATGCATGCATGGTGGTTGATGGGTGCCCATGAGATGACACACCACTGGGCATGGGAACTTCAGTGCGACCACTGGCACTGACAGGGCTGGCTATGAGGATTGTGTCAGTCCCTATGGGTCAGGCAACAGTGGTGAAAGTGGCTCCATGTTCCATGACTTTTCAAAAGGTCAGGGGGTGCAGATCACTGGAACCTGGTTCCAGCATTGTGAGCCACATCGTTGGACTTGGTACTCCAATACTGGTGGTGTGGTGAAAGATATTGATCCATCCTTGTGTACAGATGCTTGAAGCTCCTACAGAACTGCAGGGTCAACAGAAGTACCCAGTTTGTGAATTCTGACCACAGACTTGTTGTTGCTACTCTCAAGATCCAGCACAGGTCCAGTAGGCTACCACATACTAGGAGAATGACAAGACTCTGAAGGTTGCTGAAAGTTGTGTTGATGTTGCTGGTGTTCCCAGAAGGGGGTGTTTCATCTCGCAGGACACCCTGGATATGGTCGAGAGGAGTCACAGCCTGATGGCAACTCCGGTCTGTACTGGGAACTGAGAGGGATGGCTGTGAGGGCTCTGAGGGCAGATAAGGAAGCGTTTCTTAGAGGAATCCGTGAGCAAGTGACACCTCATCTATGGTGCAGTGACCTACATCTTGCATGCAGAGGAATTGAAGCATTACTCATATCCGAATCATGATGCATGAGCTCTTGCTCACCTACCAGTGAGTCTGGTTTTACTCCTAAGGAGTCTACTATTGACTGGCACTGAAGGTTCTCATGGAGCACAAATACAAATATCGGTAGAGTTTCTTTGCAGGCTTTGTTGATTTTTGTACAGTATTCGACTCAATTGATCGAGCTGCCCTGTGGGACTTTGCGGGATTCCCCTGTTGTTATTGGATATCATGGCCGGCCTGTACACTGGTACTGTGAGTGCTGTGTAGTGTGGAGGCAGAACCTCTGCATTTTTCCAAGTTGATTCTAGGGTTCGTCAGGGGTGTGTTCTTGCCCCTACTCTGTTCAATGCTTGCATGGACTGGGTGTTGGGCAGATTTACTTACCTCGGCAGTGACATTCATGTCTCTGGTGACTCTTCCTATGAAGTCAGAAGCCGAATTGTAGGGAAAGGGGGGCCATGAGGTTGCTGGAAAGGGGTGTGTGGCGCTCTTAATACCGTTGCAATAGTACAAAGGTCCAAGTCGTTTAGAGTCCTGGTGCTTCCTGATTTGCTATATGGTTGCAAGACATGGACACTATCCAGTGACCTGAGACGAAGACTGGACTCCTTCGGTACTGTGTCTCTTGGGAGAATTCATGGGGACAGCTGGTTTGACTTTGTGTTGAATGAGTGGTTGCTCATGGAGTCACAAATGAGGCACATTACCTGCATTGTGAGGGAGCATCAGTTGCGGTACTATGTCCATGTGGAGGACCCGAGCAGCTGGACCAGGCTAAGGAGACGCCCATGTAACACCTGGCTGCGGCAAATAGATGATCATTTCTGGGAAGTGGGATTGGATCACATGTCTGCCTGAGGGCTTGCCAGCCTGGGTCCTGAGCTGTTTTGTCATGATGTGGGTACATTAATGCACTGTACCAGTGCATGCTCCCTAACCTGATATGACCTGAGACTTGTGTTTTCTGCCTATTTCAGCTACATTAAAAAAGTAAACAAGCCATATGAATGAGCAAAACCAGCTGATTTTATAAAATTAACTAACATCCGGTAAGAATCATGCTGGAAAAAAGGTACATTATATCAAAAGAGATCTATAAATTTCCTCCACAGGGATATTGAATTCACAGCTTGCTAAGACGTTTGGTCACTCATAGAACAATCTGGGTAAAAGTTTCTGAAGGTAGATATAATATAGGTAGATACAGTAAAATTTCAAAAGGTACAATAGTACCAATCTATTCCGTACATCAGTATATGTGCGAACAAAGTATACAACTACAAAAATTTGTGATTTTGAATAATCCAGACTTATTATGTTATATACTCAGCTCTACTTTTAATTCCATCCCTGCCCTATAGATGACTCACAAAAGCGTGTAATTCAAAATTGCTAAAGAACTTTCATTCTCTTTAAGAAGAGGTAACTTTTTTAAGCCAGGGTCATTAAACACTTTAATTTCCTAGGGCTGATCAAAGTAATCAACTGTCTTTAGGTTTAAGTCTTGCTTAAGTATATAGTATTTTGAAAGTGAAATAAGCATGACATTGACAATCAATTATTTATTACCTTATATGGAGCCATTAGCAATATATTCTTTCACAAGTCACTACACATAGTAAACACAATTACAATGCAGAATAAAGAGCCAAACTGATCAGTATAGTAAAATCTAAGATTCTAAATATAATTGAATTCTGAAAAAATACAAAACATATTTAGAAATTTAAGGGAGCTGAGGTGAGGAATTAAGCACACATTCTGAAGAATTGTCTCCAGAGCAGAGCTAATAGTTTTGAAGAGTATAGTTTGACAACCACTAACCTGAATTAAATAAATGGATGTTCCAAAATAAGTGTTAAGGGATATTTGGTAGTTGGCTACTCTCATGCTGTTTGATGTTACAGGTGCAAGTGAAAGCTTGCTTGGGCAAGGATGTATGTATGCGTTCATCAGATGTCTTTTTAGGTATATAAATAGATGGCAACTGTTTTTTTTCACACATGAGA
Source organism: Erpetoichthys calabaricus (assembly GCF_900747795.2). Lineage (NCBI taxonomy): Eukaryota > Metazoa > Chordata > Cladistia > Polypteriformes > Polypteridae > Erpetoichthys > Erpetoichthys calabaricus. The sequence continues at coordinate 70,901,949 of NC_041408.2, forward strand.
AGTGAATGTGAGATATTTCTGCTTTCAGTTAGGCAGGTACATGTGTTGGAAATGATTGAAAAGTATTGTCACCTGGTACCTGAAAAAAAATGCAACAATGTACAGTATATGACAGAAAAATATTGGCTTTTCTACTCAAAGCTCGTAACATCAAAAATAGTTGTATAAATGAATGTTATGATTAATTAACTATGTCTATTATTCTTACAGGGAAAGACAAAACTGTAAGAAACATTCAAGCAAACTGGACTGTAGTCTACTGGCAGTCGTCTATTATGCTGTGGCGGGAAAATAAAAAAATGACAGTTTTCCTCAATCTGCAGTCTCATTTGCATAAAACAGGGAACTGAATCAATTATTCAAAATTCATAATTTTCATTGATCTACTTTGCATTTATTTTACAGCTGGGAGTTATTTGTTGTTAATATGTTATCTTGTCTCGTACAACTTCCCTAGTGGGTACTGAAATAAAATATACAAGCCCTCTGCTGAATGGCTGTTACACTAATCATTATTACCTAGACTATTTTCTTTTCAAAGTCTCCAAAGAGAAATCACACCATTACCAACACTGTGCCTATTGACAGCATTCATGTATCTTTTATGTAAAATATTAGTATAACCAGATACTGAAGTAATTGCAAAGGTTACCCCAAATATACATTATGGACAGCATTCTTAGTTACATGCAAAAAATAATGTTCCCATTTACAGATGTAATTTACCTGATTTCGTCTTCGCAGCTCAGGTGAGGTTACCAAAACAGGAGTAGAGGGTGCAGTAATTAAATCACTCAGACTAGCATTAGGATTATGTGGGATTAGTTTATACTGTCCTCCTTCCCGCCTTAAATCTAATCCAAAAATGTCTGACAGAAGGTCACCATCATCAGAAGCAACAGCTAAATCGGCCAGATCTTCAGAAGGCAATGATGGTTCAGACTGCTTCCTCTCACCTTCTTCACCTTCTCCACGAACCTCATCTTGGGTGGGATCGGGCATGTTTGCTAAAAGATCAGCCACTTTAATTTTTTTGGCTCCTTCTACCAAACTTCCTCCAAGGAATGTACTATACATAATGCGAAAGAAGCCACGTGATACACTAAATGTGAAATGAAAAAGCCCCAATAAAATGCTCCAGTAGAAAGAAACTAAAGCCATGATCATGTCTTTCACAGTCATCTTCTTAATCTTCTTCATCTGCTTTTTAAGGCTTTTCATAGAAAGCACCTTCATAAGCACCATCAAATTGTACCTTAATGCTAAAAGTGCTGATCTGATGGTGGTAATAGAGAAGAATCCGTTTTCAGGATTATCTTCTTCAGGTTTGTTTTTTTCATTGTCCTCCTTATTCACAGATCTCTCTCCTGTATCTGATTCTGATATCTGTGCCGCTAATTGCATTTCAAAAATTGTATCTTCGCAAAAGTTCACAAAGAGCTCCATCTTTTCTTTTTCTCCTCCTTCATTCACAACATCAAATATAAACTGCCTCTTTGACTCCTTCACCTGAGGTTTCTCCCACTGTGTCCGACTGGATTCACTGATTTCAAAATAGACTCGCTCAATACGTTTTGCGCTGCCCATGATTTCAATACGACCCAGGAAAGGTTGAAAATATTTAAGGACACTGTCTGCCAATTCCAGAAAAGTCTGAAGCCGAGAATCATGGGGCATATGTTCAGAAAGATTAGTCAATAAGACAGCCACATTAAAGCCAATGTCTTTTGCAGGTTCATGGAACCTCTTAACAAATTCCTCATAATCTAGTAGTTCATTTTCATCAGGTTCAGCACAAGACAACAGAAACTCTGTTTCTGACTGTGTATAGTGCTTATGGCTTTCCATAGCCTTATGAAAGTCTCTTTTTGATATAACTCCTTTACCATCAGGATCATACTCTTTAAAAGCATCAGAGGATGTCAAATCTTTCAATTTAAGAAACATGTCAAAAAACTTGAGAATCATTTCTACATTGTTGGAAGATTCTACCAGCATGTCAACCATCTGTTTGCCAATGGTCCCGTTAACAACATTTCCTAAAATACAAAACAACAAACATATTATTTACATTTATATTAATTAAAAAAAACTTTTTAATGATACAGTCCTCAAAATAAGCAGTAAAGGTGTGAAACTTGTTGTGGACCAAGCATCAGAATCAGTCCATTATCAACAATCACAACTGGTTTGAATAAAAGCAAGCTTGTTTTTTTATACTTGTACCTTGTACCTTTTGTGAAAGTGTTTATTTGATATTTGGACTTCAGTTTTCACACATTATACACTTTATGTCAAACTTTTGTCATTAGTACTATAACATGAAAAAAAGTTTCTGTTTTAGGTATGTGTTCAACATTTCTTGCATTTCTTGCATTCCCTGTCATCCTACACATAGATCATTGTAGACATGGAGCACACATGAAATGCATGTATTCCAAGTAACGATATATTATTTACCATATAAAACTCCAGCCACCTCACACTCAGATAAACAGACTTGAGCTGGGTGCTATTTGTCCGAGTTGAGCTGCAGCGATGGGGGGTATGGAATAGCAGGCTGCTTGCTGCTTGTGCTGATCGACACATTTGCAAAACAAAAAACGCTAATGAAGAGGTGTGAAGGAATTTAAGGTGGCCCGGGATTACGACTTTATTCATAGGCTTCAGGGATTCTAGTATTTAGTTCTCAGCTTCATTGACCTAGCTTAGATCCAAGTAACTAAAACCAAACTAAAAAAGGCACTAAGACTACTTTACACTACCGCAGCTAAATGATCCAGGTTTTGTATATTATTATGAAAGAAAAAACAGACATTTTAGTAATTTGCAGCAATAAATAGTGAGGGTTTTAGAAATTAGCTTGATCATCTAATCTTACAAATAAAGTCTGTAGTAAAGGCATTATGATGGATTTGCACTTTAACTTCAAGTCACATACAGTACTCTTCATAAGACTATGTTCTTTTATTCGAGAGATATATCAAAAGTTAACCTCGAACAATATCTCAAGATGCAGAAAAATTAACTCCTTTTCAATTGTTTTGGTTTAAATTGACTAGATTATTGCAATACACTCCTAACAACACTATTCCTATTAATTGCTAATTGAAATGATCTTGTATTTAATTATGCATTTTCAAATGTTTTATAATAAGCAGAGCAATGACATGTTCTATAAAATATGTTAAATATATCAGAGTCTTGAAAGAATGCTCCTATTGTATAGGTGAGCATCCAAGATGTTTGCATCCACCTCACTGAATTATTAGAGGGCAAATGGAAAGTAAGAGTAATTTATATTTCAAAACCTGTGTGCCCAGTGATGCTGGTGTTCAAAAATACATTCTAAATCTGTTTTTGTTTTTTTTTCTTCCATTCACAAGTTATACCATCATGCTCTGTTAAATAGGTTACCATTCCTAACAAGAGAGAGAGAATGGAAATGCAAGTAGTTCACCTTTCTCAATTATAAGCAATTTACACAGATGAGTATAATCACTTTTTCCAATTGTTGTATGCAATATTCAATTTGTAATATAATTACTAAAACTAATACTTGAACAGGTTAACATAATACAGTGTTTCTCAACCTTTAAGTATTTGCGACCCAAGTTTTCATAACAGTTTTAATCGAGCCCCCCTAACGTTTTTTTTTGAAAGGAGCCCACTAATACCAATTTGTTCTTTTTAAATTAATGATATATCATAGATGCATATTTTATTATACCTACTTAACTTTTATCGACATTTATCTAACTCTATATTTATTTTTCTAGTATCAGAATGTAGTTTAAGTTAATTTGTTTTGCTTTCAATAAATGTATTTTACATATTTTCGATTCTTGTTTTCTTTTTTTCACATCTTCGCACTCCCCTTTTTTTTACTTCATGCCCCCCCAGGGGGGCCCGCCCCACAGTTTGAGAACCACTGATATAGTAAAAAAAATAAATTTAGAAGACCAATGTACTTATCTGAAATGTAATTAGCTTTTTGAGTGTCCAGATAATAAGGAACTAATCAAGATGATCACAGATATTTTAAGGTAGATACCCAATATATGTTTGTTGTGGAGTGTATGCTAATCATTTTGGGACTGCAGAGACTATATTTAAAAACAACCTGCTTATGTTAACTCATAAGAATACTATTAAGCTGTCAAGAGAATCTTTGGGATGTCAGAAGAAACCAGCATACCATAATAAAACAATGTGGACAACCTGAAATGTGCAAACTGAGATAAGAATTGAACATTAGGTTTATGGAGTTGTTAAACTGCAGCTCCAACTATTGTACAATTTTACTCTTGTTTTGTATAAGTTAATTTCTCTTTAGAGTTTGTCACAGCACTCTACATCTCTGTTCAGTGAAGAGTGCTATGTAAAAATATTGTGGCCAATGTCACATAAAAATATGAAAAAGTAGAAAAAAGCACCTACAGTAAAGGAAAGGAAAATATTTAAGGATTTAAAGAATGCATCAGACAACTGTCAGCTACTGGGAAGGAAAGAATATATATTATTTTCTTTATATTCCATAGCTGATTTTTAAAATAAAATACAGTATTCCATATGTGGCTCTCTTTTGCTATGAATGTTGCTGGCCTTCATATGGGATATGATAAAGCTGTAGTAGAAAGTGGACAAACAATTAAGCAGAGGATTTTGTTATACATACAGTATTACTGATGGATTCCATTATACCACTGCTGCATGCTTGAATCATTCTCTTTTGCTTCCTCTGTCATTCACAAAGTCCACTGATTTGCATTTAAACATGGAAACAAAAACAACACATGATACTTAAACTGTTAAGTGCTTTTTTGTGAAGTTGTGATAATATATGAAGATTTTATTTTACCCATAGTGCCAGTCGCTGCCATCCAGTGGTATAAAGTTTGTGAGTATGAGTCCAAGCTAATGAACCAGAAATTTGAGGTGCTATATGCCAAAGGTGGCCCACGCCTCCTTTTATTTGGAGGATATCTCATGATTGATGCATCGTACAATAATGTGCTTAGACATAGTTTGATCGGGAGAATCTACTGTAAGAATTGATGTTTCACTTATGTTTTTTGTGAAGTAATATGCGAAAGCATATGAAAAATGAGAAGAATGGTGTAACTCTGTTTCCTGTTTTCAGCCTGTAGCTTGCATTTGCTCGGTAGGTTGGATGGTTCGTCGCGTCGGTTGAAATCTATTCATCAGGGTATTTTGATTGATGCATAGCACTTGGGTATTCCTTATACAGAATAATTACTATGATTTTTTACAAATATTTTTTTGACAAATTATGATACACCACATGTATGATTTCATATAAGATTAAAAGTCAACTGTAACAGATTGATTACTAGGAGTGTGAAGTTGACACCTGTCGCTTGTAAAAGAGGTACTGTTTGTGTTGGAGTGTGGCAGAATTCACCTGTATGATGCAGTGAAAATTTTTTAAACGATTGCTCAGCCAGGTACCGGGCCACTCAGGATGTAAGACAGTAATGCATCTACAATATTTGTTATGGATATATTGCTTCTCAGATTTGCACTTGAAGAGGAATGAATCAAATACTACAAAAATTGTAAAACTCTATATAAATAATAAGACTAACTTAAAATTGTAAGAAGGAATGTCACTGATTAAATGTAAACATAATTTTAATAATTGTTCCAAAATATATATAAGGACGAATCACTTCAATCTCACCTTCAAGCATGGAAAGCAACATTACTACCATATCCTTTTGCAGATCCATTAATTCTTTCAGCAATTCTATTTGACTGGAATCCTGTAAATCAAAATGAAGAAAGAGATACCGTAGTTTTTGTGGCATTAGCTTGAAATACATATATTATCATCCTTCCTCTGACTTTGCCCTTGTTTATCAACTATACATATGATTTTAAGAAAATTTTAAAATAAATATGAAAAATGTCATCAAAGAATACAAATAAGGCAACAGAAAAGCATGAAATGCATAAGAAGCCCTGTGCTTTATTTTAAAAATGTAACAGAATCTGCTATAAGAGATATCATCAAAACTGATGCTTTGGTACCAAGTCGATACCAAAGTTCTAAAAATGTACAGATGCTTTATTTTGTACAGTTATGGATAGTACTGATGATACTGCACTCATGTGTGACTGCAAGTTGATGAGGCAGATGTGAGCAAAATGTGAGTAAAAACTACAGATAAAATGGATCACAATGGTAATGATACAGCAATGCATCAACATATTTCGAAAAGCGAAACAGCAGAGGTCATGTGTGGAAATAAAATCCTTTTTAATCCAGTAGCAGCCGTCAACCTGAATGAACTTTACTAAACCTCTAGATAGGCAGCTGGTAAGTAATATAACCAGTTTCATGACAGCTTTTACAGGGCCAGGAATGAATACATAATATATATATATATATATATATATATATATATATATATATATATATATATATATATATATATATATATATATATATTCACGCCATTCGAAGTCTGTGTCACAATCTGATTGTATGGGTGGTTACCTACCAGGTAACGCTTGTGGTTGGCCAGCAATCTGCTAACATCCGCCACGGTGCCCTCAGTTTGTGAGGAGCAGATCATAGAATGGTTGAAATAGTTTACTGTCAAATAAATGCAAACAGTATGCGACACGTGTTTCGCCCTCATTCTGGGCTCATCAGGCGTACACACTCCACTGCACTCCCTCTCGGGAATCGAACCTCGGACGTCAGCACCAGAGGCGATGCCCCTAATGTTGCGCCACGGCGTGTGGTTCGTTGTCAAATAGTAAACTATTTCAACCATTCTATGATCTGCTCCTCACAAACTGAGGGCACCGTGGCGGATGTTAGCAGATTGCTGGACAACCACAAGCGTTACCTGGTAGGTAACCACCCATACAATCAGATTGTGACACAGACTTCGAATGCCGTGAATGTAATTACCCCGATCTACATGCTGTCAAATAAACGAACCACACGCCGTGGCGCAACGTTAGGGGCATCGCCTCTGGCACTGACGTCCGAGGTTCGATTCCCGAGAGGGAGTGCAGTGGAGTGTGTACGCCTGATGAGCCCAGAATGAGGGCGAAACACGTGTCACGTACTCTTTGCATTTATTTGACAGTAAACTATTTCAACCATATATATATATATATATATATATATATAGTATATATATACTAGACAAAGAGCTCGTGTCGACAACGTAAGATGAAACGGGCACGAGTTTGTGTCAGCAGTGTATGAAGAACAAATGATAAGTAACGAAGAAGTTGTTTTGTAATGATTGTAATCTACTTTACTCATTACTGTACAGGCTTGTACTGTTAGTTGATGAATTTTCCAGGGCTATAGTATAATATTGAATGATGAATGTTCCAGTACAATATGGAATAGTAATAAGTATAAGCACCACAAACCTGATATAAGTGTATTGAATGAATGTGTAATTGAATCAGAATGTGTAATTAGGCCTTGAGCTGTAGTCGAAATTGCCTTTCAGGCCTCTAGAGCTTTAATCGAAGTCGCCTTTCTCTTTAAATTTTTGCGGCCGTAAATCCGCCGCCTGCCGCGATGTTGGGGTTGGATGTCGGTCTCGTAAGGTTTTTCGGGCAGCTGTGCAGAAGGCGACTGCGCATTCGGCTTCAGACGTGCACAGAAGGCGACTGCACATTCGGCTTTGGACGGACTTGTGAGTGAGTGAATGAGTGAGTGAGGAGGCAGGCGAATTATGTATTAAGATATATACATTACATATATCTAAAAGTAAAGCATCTCTGTGTTGTAAGGTGTAACATATGAAGAGTTGTTTGAAATGCACACAAAATTACCCTTAGTTTAACTTCTTAAACTAAAATCACATGCTGCAAGGCATCTTGGGAAGGCTTTTCTACATAAAAAGGAATTGACTTACTCCAAACTAACATGTGAGGCCTCTTTCAAGAGCTGACTTACTGTGGGTTTTCGTTATCTTATTTGATACAGACCTGCCCAACACTTGATATTGTTGAATCGACTGTTGAATCGACAATAACCATGGAGGCAAGTCTGTATGTCTTAGAAATCTAAGCCTCCACTCTTTCGAAAGCTGATAAGACTGGAGATTTCTGAAATCAAACAGGATAACAACCTGCTTGATACTTTGATATGAAAACAGACACACATTATCAAATGCTAACTTGCCACATAGTCTATCGAGCAATTGCTGTGAAGTGGCCATTTTGAAAAGCTGTAAAGACAATGATGGAATACAGAAAATTAAGTAGAGTTCAAATGTAACTGTGTGTAAACAAATTATTCGATGCATCTTCTGTAAAAAATTGCCATATTTCAAGTCTGATGGACAAATGAATGCCAGTGGAGTTTTAGCATTTTAAAGTTCCTAGAATTCTTTAGCACATTCATTGTTAAGGCTCATTTCTCGCTGTTGTCATTGTGGAGTGGGGTTTCAAAGTGCAGCAGTTTATAATAGGAAACTAACATAATAAATGTGCATTGCTTTTAAAAATTTCAGCATCATATTTGGTGGAGTATCGGAGAAGATTACACTGATAAAGATAACGTGGTGTAAAGATAATATCAGCTGATATATCACCGCCCCAATATTATCGGTCAGGCCAAAATAATAAAAATAACTGAAAAACACACAAGCATCCTTAAACAAAATACACACTGTAGCTTAATTATTACCCTAAAGTAATAATGAGGTACATAAATTAATTATATTACAATGGCTAAAGCCAGATTACAACACACACCAGAAAAGAAAAACTCCAAAAAAATTAATTCCTAGAGACTATAAACCTTCACTCTTCAGTAGTTTAACAAAACTAAATAATTAAAATTAAATAAATAAATAAAATACTAAATACATATCTTGGACTAAATAGTCACTTATTCATTATGTCTTAAAATACAGTATATTGCATTATGTTAAAATGTTGTGAATTAGACGCCATATAGCGTCTGACCCGGCACAGACTTACACAGTGGCAAGTGTAAAAACACAAAGACTTTATTTCTTTCTTCAGCTGGAGGGCACATCTTCCCTGTGAACCCCCCAGCCACAACACAGTCCCAAGTACTAAGCACAACACAAATCACAGCCCTTCTTCTGGCACCACCACTCCTCCCAGGCAACCTCGTCCTCTTCCTCCCGATTCTGGACCTGAGTGGTGGTTGCCGGTCCTTTTTATAGCCCACCAGGAAGAGCTCCAGGCTAGCTCTGGGATCCATGCAGCACCCCATGTCGGCCATCCCAGATCCCCACAGGGATGTGGAGAACACCATCTTCCATGGAACCCTACGGGAAACTGAGACACCATCGTCAGCCAGGGAGGCTGACATCAGGCTTCCCAGGGGAGGTACTGAGGAGCCCATGGCTGCTCCCCCGGAATATAAAGTTGAAGGGGCATCCCTGTCAGGCATGGGACCTGTTCGCCCGCCACAATGTACAATCTGTACACAAGACAATACTACTACACAAATATGTTTCTCTATTATTAAAAAAAACCTGGAAAGCAAAAGCAAAGCTACAATATGTGATCTTCTCGGGAAGACATTTAAAAGACCCGCGAGACGACAAGAGACTTGCCATGGTGCGTCTCACGGGGACCGTAAACATGAGACTTGGTGCCAATACATTGTCCCAGGGCCATCTCACTGGGATGTGGAACATGAGATTCTTGCAAGACATGCCCTACTTACAAAAGATATTATATAAGAGCACACCCATCAAAAAAACTCAGTGGTGTAAAAGCACGTAGTACACATACATCATGTGTTCTCAGCACATATAAAGCATATAAGGCCAATACGGAGAATAGAGACCCAAAAGCGTTGGAGAGAAAAAAAGGCAGATAAGAGATTATGAAGGCAGTGGAAATTGAAAGGCTCAAACAAACGATGGTGCGATACACATGCAGAGAAAGGTACAGAATATGAAAGCAGTAAAATTAGAAAGTATTGTAGCGTACCAGCCAGGTTGAGGGCTTTTAGGTTTTAAGTGACTGTTAGGTCCAATTGAGGGAGGATAGACTACAGCACGGAAGACTGATGGCGGGGTATTGATTGATGCGGTAAGGGGAAGGTGTTGGAGAGGGTGCTAGAAAGTTGTGTTTGGGGCTAGGAAGTCAGAGATTGTTCAAGTAAAAATTTTGTGACACTTTATCATGTCAGTCGCTACTGTATCAAAGAAAAGATTACCGTAAACAAAAGGTGATTAATCATCAGAACCAGGTGTAATTGAAAAAATAGCAGGACAAATCGAGGTCAGAAAAAAAGAGTAGACAACAAAGTCTTTTCACATTCGCATCAATCAATGCACAAAACGTGGATTTACACAATAATGGACCATACGCTATGAGAATCTGTGGTGCCGGAACAGTTTAAGCAACGATAAGTTAAATTTCAAAGAATACACAATTTGGTCGGGTGTATATTGATGATCACGGAGAAGCGATGCAAATTTTAACAGGCAAAAAGAAAAGTAATGTATATATTTCGCGAATAACATTACACACCAAAGCAGATTGTGATATGCCATTCGTATTAAAATATTTACAGTTTACCGTGAGAGTAGCTTTTGCTATGACAATCAATAAATCACAGGGACAAACATTAGAAAAACTCGGATTATTTATTACAGAAACAGAAACAATATTCACTCACGGGCAGTTATAAGTTGCGTTGTCACAATGTGTCTCCAAAAAATATTGTTTTAATGAAGCTTTAAAGTAAAAGTGCAAATAATGAAATTGAAACAATTCCAAAGAAAAAAAATTTTTTAAATACATACCTTGGACTAAATAGTCACTTATTCATCATGTCTTAAAATACAGTATATTGCATTATGTTAAAATGTTGTGAATTGTATATCCGATTAACCAAACACAGGGGTTGGCGAGCGAAGCGAGCAGGGGGCAAAGCCCCCTAGTGATTTAAAAAAATGTGTAAAATACACTTTCTGAAAAAAAAAAAAAAACAAAGTGGAAAAAAGAAAAAAAAGACTATTCAGTTCATGATGTTTACTGCAGGTCATTAAACACTACACTAACCATTCTGAATGAAAGCTCACAAGAAAAAAAGAGCTTTAGCAGTATAATATTGCAAAGAAAAATATTTCTGAAAATGACATAGGTTACAGCTTGATGGCACTGCTTAACATTCTGAAACAATTTGTAGAATTAAATTTGATGATGTTTAAATAGTAATCCTTCAGTTGTTGTAAACTAAACTGTACAATCACTTGCAATTGCTGTGCAACACTTTAGTTTATTTTATTGTATAAGACTATTTTTATCATTAACGTGATGTTATCATGGTGCTATTTTGTTTTATGGGGGCAACTATTTTACATGGCACCACAGGCACCACCATATTGCTTACTTTAATGGTACATGTTGCTAGCCGTGTAATTTAGAAGTCACATGATGTCATCATGCTGTCTGTATAAAATCCACAAAGAAGTGTCTGAACCCTGAGTCACTTGACAAATGAAAAGTCTAGCATAGTGGGGGCTAAAAGGTGCTTCTAAAACAAACATACCAGTGTAGCTTTTCTATCTTCAACTTGTTTTACTCTCTTTTCCTGCTTCAGCTTTGGCTTGTAATAAGTCATCTCTTTTGAATGTCCATTTTACATAGACAGTTTTGTTACCGACTCTTGCAAGCCTTGCTTTTTCATTACAGATTCACGTTTAAAACAAGTTTGCATTTCAGATGTTTTGAAGAAAATCAAAACCATAGTATGAAGAATACACATCGTTCTTAATATTAAAAAAGTATATTCCAAAACAACTCAAGGTACTTGTAAGTGTATGCCTGTAGTAAAATGATTTGTATACAAGTTGTTGCTAAGGCAACATTCCAATTTTATGTACGAATATATTGCTTCTTAGTATTAGAAAAAAGTGCATTGTGCCTATACTTAAAGGTGGAGTTTTTCTTATGAACACCACCATTTTGGGACCTTTCTGCCGACAGTTGCTATGCTTTTGCTAGGTAAGGTCAACCAGAAGTGTGTTGCACACGACATCTTTGGATTCAAGGTGTAAATGTCAGTGTCATGCACTTCCTGGTTGTCCAAGTTTGTGGATACAGCAAAAAAAGAAAAAGATTTAGCATTCTAGTTTGTATTTCAATCCAATTTTTTCAAGAATTTTTTTTGTTCTGTACGGCTCTGGTTGAAGAAATGATTTTATTTTTCAACTCCTCAACTACAACATTCTTTGAGTTACAATTTTGGTTTCATGTCTTATTTTTTACATAGTATTCTTCTTGGTATTAAAATACCAAACCATACTGCTAAAAAAAACATGATCTGTCTCATGATTCAATTCTTATGTAAATATTGATGCAATTGACTGTTCTAGATACAAATATAAATAAATTAACAAAGATATCACTCTCTTTTGGTGTAACAGCCATTTTCCATATTAGCTAGCTGTCCTAAAAATCTTGGTTGTGCTCGGGAAAGGTTTTTACAACTGGATGCTCTTCCTAACACCTAATCACCTTTTACAACTCAAAAGAGGGATGGTGCCCTTGTTATAATCCCAATTAACAAAAATATACATATATAGAAACTTTTAACAAAATAAATAATGTTATTATAGTGCTTAATGAATTACTTTCTAAAGGTATAACCAATTCAGAGTAGAAAAGGGAAAAACAACAGTATGCAGTATCTCACCGATGTCAGACAAGGCGAGAAGTTAGGTACACATATTTTTTTCCTAAACTGTAGTGTTATTACTCAATTATTAAACATGCAAAAAGTTAACCATATGTTCTAAACCAATGAAGTCCTTGATTACTCAATAAAAATTCTGAAACATATTAACATTAATTATATATTAATATTAAAATTGTGAATTTCCCCTTGGGGATTAATAAAGTATCTATCTATCTATCTATCTATCTATCTATCTATCTATCTATCTATCTATCTATCTATCTATCTATCTATCTATCTATCTATCTATCTATCTATCTATCTATCTATCTATCATATAGCACCTTTTCTATCTATCTATCTATCTATCTATCTATCTATCTATCTATCTATCTATCTATCTATCTATCTATCTATCTATCTATCTATCTAACAAATATAAGTACTAACCTGAGAGAGCTTCATTTGCATGTGTGCAAACACATGAAGAAATCCAACCACTGCATCCCACAACCTGCTGTGTGCAAGACTCTGCTGATTTCCTGTGCATGGCCCCTGACAACCAGAACACAAACACATCAAAGAAATTACTTTCATTAATAGTTTTATTGCAGCGTAAGTCAAAATACTTACAGTAATTATGCACTATGTGATTACATTTTGCCTGAAGAATGGGCCTGAATTGCCATGAAAGCTTGCATATTGTAATCTTTCTAGTTAGCCAATAAAAGGTGTCATTTTGCTTAATTTCTCACCAAATACATGTGCAGTAAGAGCTCATTTAAAACTCATGCATTTTATTTTAGCACCAGGATTTAAAATCATTCTTTTGAAACTTTTTGAAATTTTAAAGAGTAAAAAAATCAGTCCTGGAGTCTCATTTATAACTGCATTGAATCAAGCGTGAAAATACATGTATGCCTAAAAGAGGAATATGCATACAGCAAAAAAAAAAATTCAATCTATAAAACATAGCATACAAACATTTGTGTACAATTTACCTTTTATAAATCACAATCATCTTATAAATATGCATACTGTGGAAAGAGGCTGGGGGTGGTACCCAGCCGGGACGACCCAGAAGGACCTGAGGAGGGATTACGCCTCATACAGAACACAAGGGGGCGACCGCCCTGGTGGCTTTGGGGACCATGAGAACAGAGCTTAGAAGCTCAACCCTATAGGGGCCTGTGGTCACCGCCAGGGGGCACCCTGATGCCTGAGGAGCCCTGGCCCTCAGCACTTCCGCCACACCCAGAAGTGCTGGGATGAAGAAGGCCAGGGACACCCGGAGTGCTTCCGAGTGCACAGTCGGCACTTCCGCCACACCGGGGAGTGCCGGCAGGCACCTGGAGCACATCCGGGAGGGGATAAAAGGGGCCGCCTCCCTCCATTCGATGGCTGGAGTCGGGTGGAAGAAGGACGGAGCTCGGAGGAGAGGAATGGAGGTGGCCAGAAGAAAGGCATTGAGTGAAGGGCCTGGACTGAGGGTGATTGGTGCTGCGGCACTGGGGTTGTGTGCATCATTGTAAATAGTTGTAAATAAACATGTGTGGTGAATCAAACGATGTCTGCCTGTCTGTGTTCCCCACAATACATAAATGCGTTTTGAGCTCCACCCAGTTGTTTCCCTGAAACAACCATATACGTATGGACCATGCTAATCAACCTCATACATACATTTCCCTACTTTATTAAGGGTTTCTTTGTTTCCCACTTTCTTCAAAGTGAATGGGCCAGAGTTTCCATGAAACTCCTCCCATCAAGTTTTCGTTAATAAATCCTGACTTTTGCATGGAAAGTTGTGTGTGTAGACAAGTCTTATAATTCTGACCCTGGACCTAGAATCAGATAATGTTTGATAGTTTATACTGAAAACTTTTCTCTAGCACAGTAAATACAGTATTTGCCTAAATTAAAAGATTAAAAAAAAATTGGAAACTCTTCATCAAAAAATAATTATAAATTTCTCCATGTAAAACAATATTGTTTATATTTTGTTCTGTTTTGTATAATGGGAAATTAACATGAAAGTTCTAATGTGGTCTAATTTGACATATAAATTCAGTAATTCAGTATTGCGGGTAAAGAATTACTCCATACAACTTTATATAAAAGCTCTTAAACAAACTAATCTGATCATGCATACTGATATTAAAACACACACAAAAAAATAAATAAGAATAATTAAACATAATTACACAATTACTTTAATGTCAATCAGGGAACACAGAGTCAACAAACCACTTGATCACAAAATGTAATGAATTTTTTTGTTACAGATGCTAACACTGACCCGACTGAGATTATTTTACTACAGTTATACAGAACTACTTTTTACAGAAATCATTTTCATTCACAGATTTCACTAATGTCATATTTTCTACGTAATGGTTACATATAAAAAGAAAAAAGCACTAAATGTTGTATAAATACTTTAAAAGGCAGATTACCTGAATATATTCCGTGAGGGTATTGAACACCTGTTTGGCTACATTAATTGCTTTGGAGAAATTGCGTTGCCCCTGCTCATCAATGACATCTTTTCCAGAGTAATACCAATAGAAGTCACTGATTGATTCCTGTAGGTAGGATGGAGGTTTAAAAAGGGTTTTGCATATGACATGTCAGCAAATAAACAAAAATAAAATAATCACTCCATTACTACATTCATCAGTATACACTACTATATATTATGCTAAGCCCCCTATTTTATATTTATGTTTTATTTAATAACATATTATCAATTAACTATTGAAAAACAGTGTACTTCATTGCTCCCGCCTGCTTTTTACATGTCTTTAAACTTAAGTTTCTTCATACTCGAAGGAGGGATAAAAATATGAACAAAAAAAAAAAACATACTAGGATGATAAACCAATTCTCTTATTAAACACAATATGTGTATTAATATTATACAGTTAACATTTCAGTTAATCTGTTCATTTATCCCTTCATTGACTTTGATAGATATTGTCAGGTCTGATAAAGGAGTCAGAAACAAATCAATAAGCAGGTGTCTATTGTGACAAAAACCAGATTTGTTATCAATTAGATTAATGTCTGTGTGATGAGTTATCTCTCTGGGCAAAGGGATTCCAGGTGCAATCCAATAAGCCACACGAATGTCTGTCTCTCCTCAGCAAGAAAGAAAGAGAGTGAGACAACAAAAGTGTAGCAGGTGGCAAGATACAGTGGGGAAAATAAGCATTGACCGCGTCAACGTGTTTCTCTGTAAATATATTTCTAAAGGGGCTATTGACATTAAATTTTCACCAGATGTCGGTAACAATCCAAGTAATCCACACATTCAAATAAATCAAAACAAATAAGTCCATAAATTAAGTTATGTGTAATAAAGTGGAATGAGACAGGGGAAAAGTATTAAACACATGAAGAAAAGGAGGTGCAAAAAGGTATGGAAAGCCAAAAAACCAGCTGAAATCTGTCAATATCTAGAAAGCAATCCTGCCCCCTATCAGTGCAAATTAATAACAGCTGGTTTAGTCCTAATTGATGGCCTATAAAAAGGTTTCTCATTACCAAGGTGTCACACAAGCAGCATCTCATGAAGGGTAAAAGTAAAGAGCTCTCTCAAGACCTTCGCAACCTTATTGTTGCAAAACATACTGAGGGCATTAGTTACAGACGTATTTCTAAACTTCTGAATGTTCCAGTGAGCACCATTGGGGCCATACTCTGGAAGTGGGAAGAGCATCATTTCACCATAAACATGCCATGACCAGGTGCTCCTTGCAAGATTTCTGACTGAGGAATCAAAAGAATAATGAGAAGAGTTGTCCAAGAGCCAAGCTTCAGAAAGACCTGCAATTAACAGGTTCAGTTGTTTCAAAGAAAACAATAAGTAATGCACTCAACCGCCATGGCCTCTATGCACAGTCACCGGGCAAGACTCCACTGTTGAAGAAAAAGCATGTTGAAGCTCGTTTAAAGTTTGTTGCACAACATTTGAACAAACCAATGAAATACCAATGAAATCCTCACAGGTGGCGCAGTGGTAGTGCTGCTGTTTTGCAGTAAGGAGACTGTGGAAGATTGTGGGTTCGCTTCCCGGTTCCTCCCTGTGTGGATAGCGCTTTGAGTACTGAGAAAAGCGCTATATAAATGTAATGAATTATTATTATTATTTCTGGGAGAATATAGTCTGGTCAGATGAGACCAAAATTGAACTCTTTGGATGTCATTGCACACACCATGTTTGGAGGAGAAATGGCACTGCACCTCATCCCAAAAACACCTTACCAACAGTCAAGATAGGAGGTGGAAATATCATGGTGTGGGGCTGTTTTTCGGCATCTGGTATTGGCAGACTTCTTATAATTGAAGGAAGGATGACTAGAGAAATGTACTGGGACATTCTTGATAAGAATCTGCTGCAATCTACCATGATGCTGAAGATGAAACAAGGGTGGACATTTCAGCAAGACAATGATCCCAAACACACAACCAAGGAAAATCTCAATTGGTTTCAGAAAAAGAAAATAAAGCTGCTAGAATGGCTCCGTGAATCACCTGACTTGAATCCAATTGAAAATCTATGGAAAGAACTGAAGATCAGAGTTCATAGAAGAGGCCCCTGAAACCTTCAAGATCTGAAGACAGTTTGTGTGGAAGAATGGGCCAAAATCACACTTGAGCAATGCATGAGGCCAGTTTCTCCATGCAGGTGGCATCTTGAAGCTGTCATTACCAACAAAGGCTTTTCTATTAAGTTTTAAATACATTTCAGTAGGCGTGTTCAATATTTATTCCCTGTGTCATTTCACTTTATTACACATAACTTAATTTAGGGACTTATTTGTTTTGATTTCTTCGTATGTGTGGATTACTTGGGTTGTTACCAACATCTAATTTCATGTCAATAGCCCCATTAGAAATATATTTACTGAGAAAAACACTGACGCATTGAATATTTATTTTCCCCACTATACCTCCAGGCTGATGGCACTGAGTATATGGCTCTTACCCAGGAGCGAGATCATTTCTCTGAAAGCTGGGCTATGGTAGAACTTGTTGAAGAAATTTGGATTCCTTGAGCCCATCAGTCGAAGCAAACATCTTCTTATTAGATGAACTGGGAGTGTGTGGCTTTAAAGTGGGGTAGCTTGCAAATCTGTTTAGAGTCCTAGCGCTTTAAAGACTATAGTAGGAGTAGTGGCTCAGTGATCATGGGAATTATCAATAGGCATGATGGTTTGTTAGCTCTAGCAGCAATTTTGGGCCTAGTCAGAAGTGGTCTCAGATGGAGGTTTAAAGCAACCTAAGGCCAGAGTCTTTTTGGGTATGGTGAAATGGAGGGGTGGAAGATCAGTTATGGAGAAGAGAGGCAAGAATTGAAAAAGTATATGAGATGTACAGATAGACTGCAGGAAAGAGACAAGAGGGTTTTATTTATTTAGACTGTGAATTAGGAAAATATGTAAGCCTACCCACCAGGTACAAAGGTGTACAAGAATGCCTAAGTGTTTTATTTTGTTGCTATTTTCTTGTGTACTTTGTGATACCCTTTTGTTTATCTCTCCCCAATGAAATGCACAATTAATGAAAACATTGGCCTCCAAAAGAGCACCACCTTTGTGATACATCTGATAACAATAAACATCTGGTTTTGGAGCAAATAATTGATTAAGGAAGTATACAACAATGCAACTTTGACTATTATTATTATAAAGTTATATATAATGATACATTGTAATTTTATGGAATACCACTAATCATGTTTTAAGCATAATAACCTTTGAAAATGCAGCATACTTAATCAATCTATGCTCCTATGAAATGTGATTCTGTTCTTGGATTATATTTGATTTGCAGGGAGTTTTGCCTAGCACGTACAGTACATCACATTGGATTTTAAGCAACAAGGTCACCGGTTTGTTCACCACATTTGACTATCTGTGAATGCAAGTAAGTCTTCTGAACTTCCTATGCTCAACTGTAAAATGAATAACAAGTCATTGTTCTTTGGATTAGGGTAAAGTGCCTTGGGTTGGTTCAGACTATAGGAGGATGCTATACAAAAAGCTGGGAGATTTCCAGCAAGTAAAAACGAAATATCTTTAGCTGTAATTACTGTTATTAGACTATAATATATAATGAAACAAGGATAAAGTATGGCATAATGACTCAGCATTTATGGAGCACTATATTCAGCAAACATATTTCTTAGTAGTATACTTAAGAATTTAATTTGTTTTTAAATGTACAGGAAGTGTGCATATACCTGAACCCTCAGGAGGTAGTCAACAGTAGATATTATGATATTGACAGTTGTATTGTTTCCAGTTTGAGTCCTTAAATAATTCTGAAAGTCTGAAGATAAAAGGAAATACTATGAATATTAATCTAAGGAAAACGGCTGCGAACAAGCAGAACATATTTACCATAAAGCAATACATTACAAATAAAAACTGTTCTACTCATGTCTAGAGATGATTTAAATCAACTTTGTTTCCCTCTCAATGAGTAGTCACTAATATTTCTATGTTAACTGTATTGTTATATAGTGGAAGGTCCATCCATCCTCCTATCTATTAATTTTCTGAAGCCACTATTTGCATTAGAGGGAGAATCCAAAAGTCACCTCTGGTTGAATTCACAATATCAAACATGGATGAAATGACAAACCATGAGGGAGCACATTAGAGCTGGTAATTAACTTAATAAGCCTATTACTGGGATGTTGGAGACTACTTGAATAAACAGATAAACTCCAAATAGTGAGAGAAACAGTGAGTCAACTTAATACAAACTGTGACTTGGCATATTATTTAATACAGAATCACAGACAAGCTGGAAAGCAGTGCTACTGTTGTGCTACTATGCTGCCCCTTATTGGATATGTTTTCAAAATTTTGCATTCAACCCATTTAAACATGACACAAATGGAAGAGCTCTCAGTCATAAAGAGCAGAGAGTAAAATCAAAAAAGAAAAAAACAGATTTGAAAACTTTCACAAAGTATAAATAGTGCAATGATATCAATAAAAAAATTTAAAATAACAAATACATAACTGGTTAAGGATAAACCTGTGCTACGAATATAAGATAAAAGTAAAGGAGTATATAAGATATTATGTACGCAAGCTAGATAGCAGCCTGTTGTACTTGCAACCTAAGAAATGTATTCCAACGCTAAGTCTCTATAACACATGAAATGCCATCTTTGTACAAATTGTATTTATAGTGCAAATAAAAAGATGTTCCTATGACAATTAAAATGGACGACTATATATTGCAGTTAAAAAAAGCAAATAAATGTATTCTTTAAACACATTTTATATAAGAAAATAGTGTAAAAGGAACAAAAAGTGTATTACAGTACAATGCAGCATTTGAACTTGCTTTTGTAATTCATGAAACAATATAAAACAAGACGATATATAAGTAATTTTGCATCCTCTCCCACATCTGTGCGGAATTCCTTTCAGGTACACTTGACTGTCCTTCCAAATCCAAAATACAAACAGTTTGTTTGATTAGCTACAGTACTCTAAACAGATCCAGTATGAGAAAATGGGTACTTTTCTGTCAGTGTGTCCTACAGTAAACCCATATGCCATCCAGGTATGCTTTCTGCATTGCATTTATTATTTGTGGGGTAGTCTCTTGCTCCCTGAAATGGATTCAGAAAATTAATAGTTGTGGTGATGGATACTTTACAAACACATATTATTTAAAAAAAACAAAAAACTTTCATATTTCTGCCCCATCCTACCCTAGTTACATTTTCACTCATGGTGAAACATACTGTATACATTATGGTTCCATAGTGTACTGAAACATTTAAAGGTTGCCCAGAATCATTTGAGAGCAACATATTCTCTTGGTATCAAAGCTTAATTAAACTTACAGACCTCTGTACTGATCTACAAACCTGAGTTGTGTCCTTCGCAGAGCAACTGAAGAAAGCGAAAAAGGTCACAGGTAAATTCATCATCCTGCATCACTTTTTCTCCTGCACAGTGTAAGGGGATTCGAGAAGAGGAAAAGGAACAAACCCTATTAAAATAGCGACAAGCATGCAAACACAAACTGCTGTAAAACTTTGTGGCTGCCTTTCATGTGCAAATCATAACTACTGTTCTATCTGAAGCACATATTCAATATGCCTTTCAGATAGTTCTTAAAAAAGTCAACTTGATGATGGAAAATAAGAACATAACTAGAGAAACAAAACGACAAAAATAAATAAAACATGTAAAATGGTGGGCAGCATTTTATACTGTAATAAATCCCATAGTGCATTTACTGTAAATTATTTACAGCATTAAAGTGCTTGTAGCATTATAATGATCACAATAAGTCAAGAATAGTTTAATACAGTCTGAAGACACAAGAATTGAAGAATTTTAATAAGGCATATTTGACATGATGTTCACTTTATGTAGATAAAATATATTTGAGCTAATATAAATGTTATTATACAATTGTTCTCAATTATATAAAACGCAAAATAAAGATCATCCATGCCAAAATACAAATTCCATAATATATGGCATGACAATAATAGTATACGTTGATGGGTTAAATAAATATTTTATAAAATGCTGCTGTTAACCATGCTTAGTGTAACTCATGGTTAACTGGATGATTTTACAACTGAAATGTGTAATGACAAAACAATGTTTCTGTGATGTACAATGCTTTGTTTTTCTGAAGTCAAATGGATGAAATCTGATTTCTGTGGTGAATACAAAACCTGTTTTTATTTATCAATTTCAAATAGGCTTGAAAGTGCTTATAACAGAGCTTTAATTCAGCTGAAAATTTTAATTTTGAATTTTGTATTACTTTTTATAGATTCCACTTTGTATGCACATATTGCTATTCACGTCTGTTTTACACTATTTGACTTCATAAGTATAAAATACAGCAACGTCCACTGGTGTACAGTGGCGATATAGGGTATCACCGCAACATGGTGAAGGTTAGTATATTATTATTTCTGGTCAAATTTTCATTTTTACAGTTTGTAAAATCCGACTTAAAAAAAAATCTGTACCTCTATTTGCTGAACTTTCTTTTTCTATTAAAGAAACACATGTAAACTGATTGGAATGCAGTAACACTGGATTTAAAGCAGGAACCAAAAACAGAAATTGTATCTATGGGATTTTCTTTTGGTAGTCAGTTTTCCTCCTGACTGAGTATTATTTTAATTGGCAACTCTAAACTGGCCTGGTATTTATGAGTGTTGCTTGTGTTGTGCGGGTATGAGTATGCCCTATAATAGACTGGCATCCTGTCCAGGGTCGATTCCTGCCTTGCTCTCGATTCTGCTGGAAATTCTGTAGCTCCCTGTCACTAAGTACTGAATTACTGCACAATACAAGCTTAATATTTTTACAGATCTTTATCCTAATATTTTGTAATATTTGAATATTCTGAAGAAAACGTATAAGATAACTTGTGAACTGTTATTTTTATTGAACAACTGTTAAAATAGCATACTGAAGCTACTTAATCAAACATTCATAGAAATACATATTTCTACTTAAAATATCTGCCTACAAACAAGATGCAACATATTCAGCACTGCTAGACCTATGTACATTTTTGAACTTTTGTCTTATTACTTCTTGAATGTATTTACAGAATATACTGCAAAGTCATGTGGTGAAGGAGCCTAACTCAGCAGCACTGGAAAGAATCAAGTCTGGATGAGGGGTCAGTCTTTTACATGCACATGCAATTATACCAGCCCAATGTAGATTTGCCAATCTGCAGATATATGGACAAACACCTAGACGATCCACGTACATTGTACTACGACTAGAACTAATATTGTCTGAAATGGCCATCATGGGCTCAGTCTTTGGAATGTGTTATTTATATGTGTTCCTTACATAAGTGTAATAAAGAAGAATTAAAAGGCAATACCAGAAACTCCCTGCTCTCTTGTATTATTAAGAATGAAACAAAGGAGTTTTCATATATGCTTTTATTCTTTCACTGCAGTTTTGAAATAGGTAAGAGGTTTGTAGATTACATGCACTTACAGGGTGAGGATCGTGGTTACATCTTCTTAGTGAATTTTATTTATTGAATTCTAATGAAAATGGGGAAGACAAAATACCCTGTGGAATAAATTAGGGCTAAATGTCTCCCATGAAAATGATTTTATCACCATGAAAGCCAAAAGTAGCTATTTCAGTAAGTGATATTTAATGTTATTGATTAATTTGCAGTCTTACTAAGCACATTCCTGTATTACAGACATGCTATAGTTGATATTTGCAAAATAAGTAAAAGAATTCACTCAAGTTCTGATCAAATTTTTTTCAGGTCATGGTCAAGAATTATATGAACAATATGGCTGATGTAGCATATACAGTATATATATATATTTATATTTATATTTTACTTGGAATACATGTGATTAAGTGCAGTTGTAAAATTCACAACAGTCCATATGAAAAAGTTAATGAGTCATGATTTATACATAAAAATGCTGATGCAATTTAAACACAAAATTGTGCTGCACAACATTGATAAATGGGACCTGCTCTGCTAGTGATAAAATAAACATCTGCTTTTCCAGGACATTATAAATAAATAAATACACCAGAGAGCAGCAAAATGTGTAATATAATTGGCATGCAGGATCATGACTAGCATCTTTATGTATATTGTTTATTTTTGCATGTTTAGAAGGAAATATCTTATTGGTTAGTAAATAATGTCTTGTTATGATTTGCAAATACATCAAAACAAGCCATTTTAATATGACAGAAACTTTAAAGTAAGCGTACTAATAATCTGTAATTAAAACTGCTAAAAATTAGGAAGAAGAAAAAAAATCATGTTAAAATTTAATAAAGTAATACTGTGATGGCTGTTAGATGATCCAGAGTTAGATCTGTAATAACATAATATTTATAACACAATTCTTATCAATACTGACTGTTCAGAGGTGCTATGCATAATAAAAATAGTGCTAAATTACAAAGTTAAGAAATACTACCATAGCATCAATTTAAGAAACACTGATCAAGGAAATCAACCTTAAAGAATGTCACATTAAGGAATATTGATCAGGGCAATAAAAAGAAAGCAAAGAAAATGAGCTTTCACATGATAATGTATATAGTAATATTGTTATCATAACTATCTGTTATATGTACCATTAAACCATTCATATTATTCTTAGCTTCTTCTTTTACCCAAAGATGCTGGTACTAAATTTGTATGATGGTTATGTAAGGAGTAACTTGGTCAAACCTCATTCATTATAAGTTTACAAAACATTACTGATACTGGTCATTGGAAAAACAGAAATATCTTGCTATATATTGCACTGCCTAATGGTAATATACTATATATATATATATATATATATATATATATATATATATATATATATATATATATATATATATATATACACACACACACACAATATTATGATTTAAGGTATACTGTGAGACTGTGTGGCCACCATTGCACTTTATGTAGTAATTTATGGTCCTGAACATGACAGACTACACTACAGAATTCAAAGAGAGACTGAACAACAATGATCATTAAAGATGACAGAATTTTCATTTTGGAATGGTATCTTATTAGGAATAATAATTAACATTTAGATTTTGCCTATTTAATCTCAACAACAAATGGAATAGATACACATAGATACACTCAAAAAGTTTCTTTGCACAGAATGTACTTAATGTAGTTGTTGAATATGTAACTTATGATAAATAAGACCCACTATAGACATATTTTGGGAAATATAGAACATGTTGTTTAACAGCAAGCCACTTCTCTGTATCTGTAGGAGTAACCACCACATGCATCTCTGTGATGATCAATGCTAATGGTGCTACTGTGTCAAATGCACTTTCAGGCATATTTTTATTTAAACGATAGACCAGAAATTGGTGATTTTAGAAAAATACTAAAATAACATCATATTTAAATTCTTCAAAATTGTTACCAAAATTTGATTCAAGCAAGAAATAAAAATATAGTATGTATCTTTAAAAATAATTGCTGTGAAGTCTTTGCATAAAAATTAATCTGTTGAAACAGTCAGCATGATATCCAGTTATTCCTTCGCAGGGATTTATTCTTTATCAAACAAGCTCATTTATATTGTATTATTGCTTTCTTTACACTTTTCTGAAATACTATAGTAATAAAATATGAACCATGTCTGAAAATGAAATGCATTTGACCTCCTGGGAGTTCAAAATATTATAAATATTAAATATGTAACTTAGCTATCTCCTTTACCTACAGACATACTGAATCTGAAATGATGGGAGTTTCATAAGCATACGCTCCCTGGAGGAGTTTATGGGGTGCATTCTCAAACATATACTATACATTTAGAATGGTTAATAAGTCTGTTTTTTAGGCATGCAGTTAGTATTACTAAAAAATTGAAAAAGTTTTAAGGCATGTTCATTTGCAGATTGGATTTTCTGTGATAATTAATTTTTACACATCAAATTAACTTGCACCATTGAATGAAACATAAATATGTATTATAGACATATACAAAAAGAAGACTTATTAAAATTGGTTAGAGGTATATGCTTAGAGAAAATGAAAGACTGATTGGACATGAAAGAAAAACAATATCTTATTTTCATTGTTAGCACATTTATAAATGTAAATTGTTTAACAGCTTCATATACTGTTATTAAAGAAAACATCTCCGGTATAATTGAAAAATGCAAATATTAATTATCATTATTAAATTATTACACACACTCATTAGCCAGTGTTTCAGCTTAAAAAAATCGATATCTTTAAAATT
This sequence comes from Erpetoichthys calabaricus, assembly GCF_900747795.2. Classification (NCBI taxonomy): domain Eukaryota; kingdom Metazoa; phylum Chordata; class Cladistia; order Polypteriformes; family Polypteridae; genus Erpetoichthys; species Erpetoichthys calabaricus. Next base: position 70,927,412 of record NC_041408.2, read on the forward strand.
AAAACTTATCAAACACTAAATGCATAAATAGCCCAAATTGTTTAAGTGGGCATTGTTAATATAAACTACATGCAGATATTTTGGGCTAAAAAACAAACTTAATACTCTTTATGATCAATTGAAATTGTTTTTTGTTATAAATGAAAATGCAGGCATTTGTGACGGATTATTTATTGTTTATTAGTTTGAGCAAAAACCCCATTGTGTTGCAAATCATGCTGTTGCTTCAAAAGATACTTCAGGCTTTAAATATATTCATCACTAAAGTGTTAGTTTATTGCTATTAAATCAGCAGAATTGGCTGACAAGTTGTATTATAATTATTTCCAACATCTGATCTATCATTTTAGTAATGTGGCATCTACATTTTTGGAATATGAAAAAAGATACAAAAAAGGAGTGGATGGAAAATACAATATCATTTTATCATAACATCAATCATTTTTTGTCATAAAAAGAAAACAGTCAAGACACATTAACAAACAACCAGTACGACATTGAATACATCACAGAACACAGAGTAAACAAATTTTTGCTTATATTGTCGTAACCCTTTACTTGCACAGATTAGTGCAGCCAGGAAGCCAAATTGAATGCACATCAAATGGTACAAATATGAGTACACCACATTTTCTGTCCACATCCAACCAATGGGTCACTTTAAAATACAGTAGCTCATGGCTCTTACATTTAGTGTGCCAGATACTGTGCAAATCCTGAGAAGAAGGTAAAGTGTAATCATTGGCTACAGTAATAGTGCATTATTTTGTAGAGTGAAGAACACAGATTTAACTTATGCTACAAAAGAAAGAGCTTAGGTTCAGGACCTGGACAGCGCTGACACAAAGCTAACAAAGGGAAATGGTATAATTACCACGCTCATGAGTGATGACTGAGGAAGGGAAGACAGTACATTTAAATTAAAAAGAAAACAAAAAGAAAAGAGTAAGTCTGAATTGTTTGCAGATATGCAGAAAATTCAATATAATTTAAATGTTTAGTAAAAAGCACAGAAGAAAAAATCCTATATATTAAAAAATAAAACGTGTAGGAGATAATAATCCAGCATTTTAGTTAAAATTGGATATAATAAGTAAGTGACTTTAGCAAAGAATGTTCACAAAGCTATTACATTCAAGTGAAGTTACTTTGTTACATTTTTAAATGGAAATATCAAATTTTCTAATTACTTCAAAATTAGTCACACTATTACATAAAGTAAAAGATGCAAATTTAGCAATTTTGTGCTGTACAGCAGTTACGACTTTTTAGATTGACACAGTAGTATATGCTTTCTTGGCAATCACAAGCAATGTACAAAGCAAGCATAGTGTGTGCACCAATTCATTAATGCCCCTTTATTGTGATAAAAAAAAAAATCTTTAACTCCATGTAAAGGCTTATATCATGGGTTCTGTATGTGCTACAACGAAAACTGAAATAGTTGTGATATCAAATCTTAATACCTAAGTTACTTTTAACACAAATTTTATTTTCATAGCAATTTTTTTTCCTACAAGGCAAAGTCTTACATGTGGCACATGGGTTAACGTGATACATTAATGTACAATATTCTGTTTTATATCTCATCTGAGATCTTATCTGAGATACTCCTCAACACTGTATGTAGAATATGCCTCAACTGATTGTTTAAATGGAAAGACAGGCCTAATAGAAAGAAGTGATTTGACAAATTACTAGATCAATTTTTGTAAGGCTGTATATATTACTTTTTTCTCTGGCTTCCACCACTGGCCTCCTATTCATTTTCTCAAATCAAGATTATATCTTTCAAGGCTGCTTTATTAATTATTACAGCAGGAATGAGTTGTTAAACAGCTGTCAAATACTTAGGTATGTGTATTCAGCAAGTGTAACACATAATGAAGATATTTTAGAAAGAAACTTACATTAACACCTCTTAATATGAATCAGAATACACATTATAAAGCAATGTTGAAAAATAAAGGCCCTCATTTACAAAACAACTGTAGATAAGGCTATAAACCAGGGTGCTAATCTAAAATGAAAGCAGCGAGCCATTAAGTTTTAATTACAGCTGCAGTTGTGGTACAATTAATTAAGTGATTTTAGCTAGGGTCCTGTTACTTTATACATTTTTGTGAAAATATAATGAATAAAGTATGGTGTATATGACAGGGACACTGATATATTTCTTTGGTTAACACATGTTGCTTCCTAATAAAGATACTGTATTTACGAACAAAGAAATATATAGGTATGCAAATTTTAAAATGGCCTGAAAATTAAATTCTTATTAAAGAAACATGAAGACAGCCTTACTTAGTAGTGTCTAAAACAATATGTCAAGCAGTCAAGTAACATTTTTACTTCCTACATGTAATACCTTACTTTTACTAATACTAATTTTCATCTATCACAAATCTGTCCAAGTATACCATCCAAGTCTCTGTAATGTTTCAAAGCAATCTAGATTTTCTGATAATCCCCCTAGTTTGGTACAATCTGAAAACTTAACCAGCTTGTTATTTATGATACTATCCACATTATTTATTTATTAGAAGAAAAAAAAACAATTCACCCAATTATGATAAGGCTTCTTGCACCATAACCTTCTGCAAACTACACCTTGAACTCATACTTATTTTAGTTTGATGCTTAACCTCTCATGTGGAACCTATTCAAATGTTTTCTGAAAATCAAGATATCTGTATAGTATCATAGGCTCCTCTCTGATTGTATGCTTTTGTTGCTTTTCTTTAGAATTACAAAATATTGATAAAACATAACATGCCGCACCTGAACTCAAGCTGTCTGTTCCCTAAAACTCCTTACATTAATTATTCATTAAACTTATTGCCATAAACTTCCTTGAATCTGCCAGATCGCCCTCCTTATATAAAGTTACTTTATAATATTTTCTGTTCCCTAGTCCTTAGGAATTTCCCCAGTGTGCAATAACATTTGAAAAATATGCATCAAGGGTTTATATAATAGCCTCCTAAATCCCTAACTAACCTCCTTAAACAAACTCACTAACCTCCTAATTCAACTTATTAAAAGTTACACCTTAAATAATGCAGCTGCAACTCAATATATACCCAGTGTACAGACATGATGAAGAGGTTTAGTTGTTATGAGTAAAATGTGTAATCTAAGTAACCTTAAAAAAATTGTGATTTTGATGGCAGATACGGTGATTTCAATATTTCAGAAATAGTAGCAGAAGTCAGATGTTGGTGATGGGTAACTCACAAACTTAATTTTGAACTGAACTTTTCTTTGAGTCATACAAATCAATTTACGGACATGAGTGAATTGATTCCATGGAGTGCAACACTAGTATTAAGGTGCACGTATAATGTTGTCAGTGTTTATAGTTTACCAGGTAGATGTTTAAAGCACACATGCAAGTACTGCTGGTCTGCTCCATAACTCTTATGAGTCACTGAGCATGTTTATGTTAAAAGTACTATAGTAATTTGTTTTTTGTACAATTTATTATGGGGAGGCTTCTAAATACTATATAAGAAGCAAAGGAAATGAGAATGCTTTTTATGCACCTCCTTACATTCAACAAATTAACTACTATCACACAGAGCTGAGGCTTATCAAAGGATACTGGTAAGATATTATTCACTGAGTATTTTGAATTCTAACTTAATCATAACCTGCAGCCAAATAACACAATTCTTTTTCACTTGATTTTTGAATGGAATCATTTTCTGCCAACGAATCATAAAATTCTCATTCACTTGTTTATCAAAATTAATCATTGTCCATGAAAGAATTAAATGATTGTCTTGTTCAGTAATTCTTTTGAGTTCAAACTGAATTATTACCAGTGAATGAATCACATGATTCTCATTTAGTTGTTGTTGGAAAGTTGTTGGGGTGTGTTGGAATTTTAAGGTTATTGTTATATAAGTGTCACAGCCCCTCATTTTTGATAAAGTTTAAATGGGCTGTCCCCTCATGAGTATAATATCACTATGATTCTTTCCAAAGGGGAAAAATTAACAAATGGAATTTCAATAAAATGGGCAGTTTGAAAGAATCGATTCAGTAAAATGAACCATAATGCCCATTACGACAACAATACAGAAAACTCACAAATACTCGAATGACAGTTTCTTTCCAACAGTGGGAAGCAGAAAAGAATCTCTGAATGAACTAAACTACTTTGAGCATAGGAAAGGCACTATACATAAAATGCATTACGATGATCAGTATTCACTATGCATCAAACATTTAGGTGGATGGGGGAGATAAGCAGAAGACTATATTGACTTTTGACTCCTGTCCAATTAAAAATGATGATGAGGGTATGGTAAACACAGGTCCACCAAAACTGGATGACTGAATATCTGAAAAATATCAGCTGGCCAGGATTTACAGTAAAGAACACTAACAACTGGGTGTTATTTGAATGCAGGCTAACCATGTTCAGGCCTTTACGGCCATAGTCTGATCCTTTCAAATGAACCCTGTCATGAATAGACACGGTGACTTTTGTTATAACAGCCATATTTTACTTTTGATTTTTTAATAATATATATAGTCGTTTATTTATTTTATTATGTTGATGTTACCATTCCACTATTTTGTGGTTTGTTTTTTTGGATAGTTGCTGCCTATTTTGTGACTATCTCTACATGACAGTAGGGATATTGTTTACTACAGCTATGCCTGTTGTCAGTCACATGAGAACAAAGTCAAAGACTTATTTCCCACCTCTATAAAATGGATGCACACATCTGTTGTTATCCTAGTGTTGGATCAAACATTAATAAAAATTACTTATTTCTTTAAAACCATTTTGGGCACTGTCGGGCAACCGGGGGAATTTTCTAGGGGCGCCATGAAAACTTTTGTAAAATATTTAAAATTGCTAGTGTTTTTGAACTTTTGGTTGATTAAAAAGATAATGTTTAAAATATATATATTTTATGTTGGAAAAACAGATAACGGTTAATCAGATTGTTGAATAAACGAATGTATTTATTTTGAATGCAAGTTAAAATTTTCACTGTTCACCATTCATCATAATATCAACACCAGCGGTGTCAAAAACACATCTCGTGAGACTTAAAAAGTCTCGTTTGTTTGCAGATCTCGCTCACTGTACGGATAGAAGAAGGCGGAGCAAATATAGAACGAGAAAATACGAACGCTACATTTTGGCTCTTGCCAACGAGAGAGTATCGCTGTAGCTGCAGCTCTCACCACTTAATCGTCAGAGTATTACTATAGAAAAATTAACCTTATTTTTGCTCTGACACCGCTGATCAACACAGTAAACTTTGTAAACTCAGTGACCTTTTCCTGTTTACCATTTGGAAGCTCTTACCTCTGTGAGCAAGGTTTTTCAACACTTACGGAAATGAAATCTAAGAAATGCGAGAGACTTCAAATGATCGACAAGGAAATGCGCGTCTGTCTTTCGAAAATTGATCCTCGCATCAATCTCATATGTGCTGAAAAACAATCTTAATGTTCACATTAATTAAATTTAAGATTTATCCTTTAATTCCTTTATTAAAAAAATTTCTTTCAAACTTGTAAAATTAACTGTTTTTATTGGCGACTGTCCATAGATTGTGTCGTCACGACTTTATTTATGGGCAATCCCTCAGGTGCGCCACGAAAGAAAATTTTTGGACTTTCGCTGATTTTGGGGAACAAATTCCAAGATGATAAGTTATGTTTTTGGTTAAATATATCTCTTTCTTGTTGACTTTCAATTTGGTTTGCATTTTGGTGCCTCAATTTCTCTGACTTCTTAATTTATGTACTCCTGTCTGTCCCCTGATTACAATCTTGCCTATTCCTTTGGAGCCCACCATACCTGACATCATAAACTAGTCCAAGTAGAAGTTCTTTTCCTTTTAAAACATGTATTTCCTCTGGGCACTACTAGCAAATCCTTTCAGCAAAATTATGTGTCACATCACAAAGCATGTTTCATATGAAGCCGATTCCAAGATCATAAATTAATTTCACTCCATTATCCCATACAGTCAGGCCCGGTTCTGCCGGTCATGCAAAGGGTGCATGCACGAAGGCGGTGCGGGGCTCGTCTTTTCCCGTCGAATGTCGGTAACTTGCTTCAAAGAAAAACGTGCAAGTCACAACACGTGAATTGCAGCAGCTCAAGTATGCAGTATATCAATCAAAAGTTTTTGTAGTGTTAATCGGAATTTTAATGATGAATTAATTAAACTTGTCACCGATTCGTTAAATGCGTAAGTCAAGTTTTCTTCTACCTACAAAGAAATTTTCTTTAATATTTTTTGATATTAAGGAAATTGCGAAAATTTTAAATTTTAAATACACTGGTTTAGAAAACGAGTGAAAGTATTATAGGGTGAGGGGGCGGCTGAAATTAAATGGCATGATGGCGGCTTCGCCTCTAGAACCGGGCCTGCATACAATTCTCAGATCTCAATCAAATTGAGCAACTTTAGGACAAGGCAGAATGTGAGGTTTGCTGGATGAATGTGTGCTGAAAACTGCTTTAAAGCAGGATTTCTCAATCACTGGATCATGTGTTGTGGGCTACCACATTTAGCTGCTTTAGTGGGTTGTAGCAGGCCGCCAAAGTGATCAATATCACCATGCGATATTTATTCCCATATTTATCGATGATCGTCCCACGATCTAAGTGTGGGCGACAAATATACTTAGAGCAGAAAAACTGTTGTGTCACTAAAAGGGTTGAGAAATAATGCTTTAAAGTAAGTATTCTGGCTGCTCTGGGAAGATAAAGGAAATCCTTGATAAGTGCACCAATAAAATAACCATTGAGTAAATACACTGTAACACAAAAGTTTGGAAATAATTACAAAACAAGATATGTAACCTACAGTATAACTTCTTCATTATTATTTTCCTCCTTAGTGAACTTAGTCACAAAGAGCTATACTCTGAATAGTTTTTTTTTAATGAGGGGCTTGTACATTGCAAATATGGAGCTTTCCTCATTTGATTGAACTTTTACTTAAAAGTGCAACACTAAAAATGATGTCAATGGTGAAATAAACTGCTGATGCTTGCTTACAGCAATTTTTAATTTCAAATCACAATATTCACCTTGTTTTCTGATATTGGGCCTTGGTTAATAATGCATGGATCAGTTATTAACTCATTCAATGATCAATTATTGATTCATTTACTCTGACCTAGCCTGCTTTAAAATATTATTAACTTTACAGTTATCTGGAATTCACATACTGTATATGACACAGAATTCTCAGCAAATATAGAAAAACACCAATTCAATGTTATAACAAAAAAGCAGACAGCTCTAATATGCATTCACATGTGCAATCAATTGTGTACTATTGTTTAATAAAACAAATATTTTATAGAGCTGTACACGTATCAAAAAAAAAACAAACTCTTCTTCTTTTTCTTTCGGCTGCTCCCATTAGGGGTTGCCACAGCGGATCATCTTCTTCCATATCTTCCTGTCCTCTACATCTTGTTCTGTTACACCCAAAACCTGAATGTCCTCTCTCACCACATCCATAAACCTCCTCTTAGACCTTTTTCTTTTCTTCTTCCCTGGCAGCTCTATCCTTAGCATCCTTCTCCCAAAATACTCAGCATCTCTCCTCTGCACATGACCAAACCAATGCAATCTCGCCTCTCTGACTTTGTCTCCCAACCGTCCAAGGTTTTAAAAGAGAAACTAAGTTAACTAAGTTAATAATGTTTGTGTACATTGATAATTGTGTTTCATGAGTTAGCTTTAGCTCCGGTACACAACTCGCCAACTGTGAGTCAACTGACATATATATAGCAGCTGGTGTGAAATAAAATTATCTGAGCTATACTCATCAGTTTTGCAGAAGTAGACACAAATGTTCTCAAGGGCAAAAACTCTGTGTATTTTGGTTTTGACATATTATAAGGGTTGCATCCAGAAACATCTTTTAATTTGATGTATAAACAGTCTGTGATTAAACAAGCATTTTAAAAGTAAGAGTTTGTGCATTTTGATGACATTGATAAACAAACATAAACATTTAAAGCCATAAAAGACATACTTCACAGAAAAAGTGGACATGAAAGCAAATAAAAATGTTTATCTGTGATAATTGTATTTCCATCATTATGTAAATTTATACATAGTTATGGTATCATAAAATGAAAAACATACTGTAGCTGGACAACAAAAAACTAATGAAGATGAGCTGAAAAAATATCAAATTAGTAAGACTGAATATTGCATAAAACATGAAACTACGATGCAGAGCATTTCAGCAGTATGATTGGCAGTTTTACCACACACATTTTACTATTTAACATCAAATCATCATCCTTGCATCACTTTATAGTATAGTTCAGAAAACATATTTTCAAGGATTCTGTGGAAATAAATATAGCATTTTACTATGTATAAGGAAATCCATTCATAAAATGAAAACTGTTGTAAAACGTGAAACAGCACAAATTGTTGCAAATACATCCGAGCAACTGGCATTTTTGAATGAGAATAATAATTTACTTCAGCAGTCAGTTTTAATTAAAGAACTCTTTCTTTGAAACAGACAATCAATCAATTACAACAATGAAAACATTTTACAAAGAGCAAATTATCTGTTTTTAGTGAATTCATTATTTAATTTGAATAATGCATGAGTGAGTATTTATTTATTTTTTATAATGTGGTTTGAAAACTTTAAATAAACAAATGTCAGGCTGATATTTATTATTAAGGATAAAAATTACTATGACATTATGAACTAAGGCACCATTGAGAATATATTTAACTAGTGATAAAAAATGGCAACTTCATCCTACTTTTTTGTTGCGAAAGAATATTTAAATTATAAAATTAGAGTTGAAAGTTAAAAAATGGTTAGGGAGGTTTATTGCCCCAATGTATTATTCTATATATTTTTATTTTAATATATTTTTTGGCATGTTATCGTGATATCTGCTAATCAATTCATTCACCTAAATATTTACACTTTGACATATAAGGAACTGTTTCTAGGAAGCAGACAGGTGTGATATTCTGTAGGCCACATTTCTTTTTATTGCATGTGATGTACCCCATAGTATAAACAGGATGACACTGATTGGCTTATGGGTACTGACTGATCACCCAGACTTGGCTGTCACATGAGACTGCTTAGAGCAATAAGGCAACCAGTGAATGATGGAAACTCATCTGCTGTATCTGCAACTTTACATGGCTATAACATAGCATGCATTATTAACTTTAGGAAGCAGGCTCCTCTTCCCACCCCTGTCACCATCAGAGGAACGGATGTCGAGGTGGTTGAGGACTACAGGTACCTGGGGGTACACATTGACAGTAAACTGGACTGGTCCAAGAACACCAACACGGTTTTCAAGAAAGGGCAGAGCCGGCTTTACCTACTGAGGAGGCTCAGGTCTTTCAATGTCTGTAGGAAAATGCTGACTATGTTCTATCACTCTGTGGTAGAGAGCGTGGTGTTTTTTGCAGCTGTGTGCTGGGGCAGTGGGGTGAAGACAGCTGATGCCAACAGGCTGAACAAGCTGATTTAAAAAGGCTGGTTCTGTCCTGGGTGTCAGACTGGAGAACCTGGTGGAGGTGTCTGAGAGGAGAATGCTGAAAAAGCTTCTCGGTATCATGGACAACCCCTCTCACCCCATGCACGCCTCCTTGATGGGTCATCAGAGCACACACAGCAAAAAACTCATTGCCTCCAAATGCAGAACCGAACGCCACAGGAAATCCTTTCTACCTGTGGCAATAAGACTGTATAACTCTTCCTCACTCTGTAGGTGATCTTTTTCAGAATTTTTGTCATTAGGTCTCATTTGTTTTTTGTTTTTTTTTATTTATTTATTTATTTATTTTATTTACTCATCTGTATGTTACTGAATGTTTGTTTCATCCCTTCATCACATGCTGCTATCTCATTTACTCATTGGCACAAACACTAAGTCACTTTTCATAACCACTTGCACTAATAATCTGTTGTTTTATTATATCTGTTATAGTTTTAGTTATAGTTGTTTGTTGCTTTGCACAAATTAGTTATACAGTTATAATACAAACTATTAGTTAGAGTTATTTGTTACTTTGTTTAGAGTTGTTATTCTGTTTGCACTATTACTACTACTGTTCTTTTTAAACTCTTGACTACCTTATCTTTATTCCTCTTGTTGCACTGAGCATGTATATGACAAAAGAATTTCCCTCGGGATAAATAAAGTTCTTATCTTATCTTATCTTATTACATTTGTCAAGGCATACTAAATGCTTAAATGGTTGAAAAAGTAAATAACAATGGAAGTGCAACTGAATACAATACTTGCCAAGAACAGAAGTCTATTGGCACATTATATGTGAGCAATGGAAAACAGTAACCATTCCCTTAAATACTTTCATAATAATGTCATATATGCAAGCTGAATTGCTGCCTGGTGAAAAATGTAATGGCTTAGTAAGAAACTGAACAGGTGATTACAGCTCTGGGCTTATTAATAAAAAAAAACATACAGAAGAGCAATATCATCATCTTCAATATCATTTTAACAATACATTGGCATTGGTTGCTGTTGCCCTATATCCTAAAATTGTTTTTAAAAAATGGTGATAAGTACACAACAAGCTGTAAAAATAAACATTATGTAACATTAACATTTTAAATTGGTCATCTCAAAAGAAAATACAATAGTTACAGCTAACCTTTTCACAACTATGGTTAATTAAACAATTTACTATCCTATAAATCACTTCAATCAAAGTGGCCTGCTGTAGTGTATTTAAAATATAATAGTTCAAATTAAAAATCAGTGTATTGGGTCATATACCTTTGTTTGTACCTTAATTTATCAAGCTTTTGATGTGACGCTATGTTGTAGGATACTGCAGTGGCAGAAGCAGAAATAGGATAGTAAAAATATCATCAAATTCTGTCAGGTCAAAGCAGATTAGAAAGGTTGTTTTACATAAAACTTGCTAATCAGTTATATTGTTTTGGGTTTTTTTGCATGTATAATGACTTGCAGCATCTAATTTATATTTAAGGAGAATTTCACTGTTTTTAATATAATGGTCAATTATAACATTTCACAGTGTTTGTATCCATACATCAAACAAATTAGTCAAATCCTAATCAGATAAATGGATTTTTATTAGTTTGCATTTTTCTTCCAAAATAGTCACTTTCAAAGTAACCTAAAATATTTATTCTACTTATAATGTCCGGAATAACAACATTGTATTTTGGAAAAAAGTTAAAATGTGTGGGATATGGCCGGCCTGTCACCCTGGCCAACACCCCCAGGCCGGGAGATGGAGCTGTCCCTCCTGCATGGAAGTGCCCTGAATACCAGCAGGGAATCATGGACAATGGAGTTTTCCTTTACAGCCCTGCTGGATATCACAGGGGCCAACAGATGACGCTGCAAGGAGGCCCAGAGAGGAGTTTGTGCCCTATAACCCGGATGTTCGTCGTAGGCAAGTTCCGGGTTGAAGAAAAGGACTTTTTATCTGACCCAGAAGTGATAAGAAATCACATGGACTGTAGGATGGGAAACACTTCCGGGTCAGGGAATATAAAAGGACTATGGGAAATCCCAGACGTCGAGCTGAGCTGGGTGGAAGGAGGGCAACGCGTCTGGGAGTGGAGGATTGTGTATTGTTATTTGATTATTGATTTATTACTGAGTATTGTGGAGAGGAGGGTGCTTTGTGCACTATTATTATTATTATTAATAAACTATTAGTTGGACTTTTACCTGGTGTCTGACGTCTAGTCTGAGGGTTCAAGGGGTCATGGAGACCTCTATCTATCACAAATGTCTTAAATATCTCTAAATTCAGTCTTATCTTCTTTAGCTGCTTTCTTCCATATTAACTGGATGCAGGATTTCAGGTATGAGTTTGTCACTGCCATGACGTTGAAGTAGTGAAATAATTTATGAAAAAATATGGTAGTTGTTGATTTACAAAGACTATTTATTGCAGCCATGAAAAAATGTGAGTGTTGTGTTTATATGGTATAGAAAGTAATATGCTTCTCCAGGAAAATTAGTTATAATAAAATATATATTTAGATGTTAATGCAAGCAAAAACATTAATCTCAACAAGATGAAAAATTAGAAACCTTTGAATTTTATTAAGGACAATAGGTGCCTTAACAAATAAGAAATCAGAACTTTCCCACGATATTCCATGGTATACTGTTTTACTATCAAAAACTTAATGGACTGCTTTAGTAACAAATTAATTAGCAGAATTAACAATTTAGCTTCATAACCAAAAACTACTGGATCACAACATATGTGTGTATTACCTTAGAACTGAAGACTCTACTAATAAATTTTAAAATGAAAGCTGCTAACACCTGCACCTCACATGTAATTTTAAATGCTTCACTTGAAACACTTGCAAAGCCCATTCTAACATAATTAATATATCTTTACTGAACACATCTGTTTCTCCTTCCTCTAATAAAGTCATTGTTAGATTTGTATTAATGAAATCAAATTTAAATGTGAATGTTTATTAAAATAATAGACTCATTTCGGATTTACCATAACTTTTACAATTTTTAAAGAAAACTACTGTCTTACTTTAAAACACAACCTTTATGAAAGAAAATCTCAGGAATGAACAACATTTACAACATGAGTTTAAGACTAAATATTGGCAATGCAGGAAATGCTAAAATCATTATACAGGAGGTCCTCGGGTTACAACGTCTCAACATACGACGTTTCGAGTTAAAAAAAATTGAGATGTGAGAAGGAATAAAGGTAAGGATTTTTTTTAAACTCATTTTTTTTGTTACGACAGTACAGTGTACATTACAGTATATTTATGTCCGTTTCCTTTTTCTGTAGCTTAGTTGTGTTTTTATGTTCTAGATTATGATTTTGCAAATGTGTTAGGATAGGTAAGTGACTTAGACTTGGGTGTGTTTTGACTTATACCAAAATTCAGGTTACATCACTGTTGTAGGAACGGAACTGTGTCGTAACCCGAGGACCCCCTGTACTTTGAAATTTTGCTACACAAGATTGGGAATCTAATTGGAGCCTCTGGCATTGTCCATTGTTTCTGAGCGTACTCCCTATATCATGTCTGCTGTTAGTTATAGTGTCCCTCAAGGATCACTGCTCAATCAAGTTATTTATCCACTATTGATAGTATTTTATTTGTATTTGTATTATACGGTCTAATAAAAAAGATAATTCTAAAATTAAAACATTAATTGTCTGCTTTAGTGAAATGAAAGGGTGGATGAGTTAAAATTAAAATATCAGAATTAATTCATAATCCTGCAGCAAGGAACATAACTGGAAATATGACTGATACATATAACTGGTGACCTTGAGTTCAAGGTAAATTGCAGCAGTTTTGAAAATTTCTTTTTCACAGATAATATTGGCTCTGTCACCCTTTACAGATCTAATTAATGTATAAAATCCAGAGCATCCACTAAGATCGCAAGGTGAAGACCCTCTTAAAATTATAAGCATCAATAATGCTAGCACTCCCAGACTTGGGAACTCATAGCTCCTTGGCATGGCGAGAACAGCTATTAAGCCCATTTTCCTTGTTAATAATTGTACCACTTATCACAGGGATAAATGCTGTGGCCTGTTTCTTGTTGGGAAATTCAACAGGAAGGCATTTCATAAAATGTTAGCAGGATGTTCCTTGGATTTCTTCATACTAGCAGGCTTTATGAAGGAATCATCTGCTGTAACTATGGGAACAGTCTGGAGAAGCCATTGAGAATGACTTTTGGTCAGTGTCAGAAAGCTTGTTTCACAGAATTTAATGACGCAGTAAGAGACATTTGGGACACCACTCATTTTGTTCTCAGTAAGAACTGTAGAAATATTAATCATATTGATGGAGCTCCTGAATCCAGTCTTCCTCACAGAAGGACAAAGACTGAGATCTGTTCCATTTCTCTATAACTGCAAGGTCATTAGTATACAAACTCCTGAATATTCAAAATATACTGGGCATCGTTTGGATGTTTTGGTAAACATGCATTTTTAATGTTGCAAGTAAAGCAATGTCAATATCTACAGAATAGCAGATTGGAAGTTGGTCTCCTACTTTAAAAGGTGTGAATCAACCATAAATCCAAAGGTTTCTTGTGTGTGCTACAAGAAAATGGGTTTTGGGGCTGCTGTTGTATTTAGAGTGTGTGTGTTGTGTTTGTATACTGGGTGTTAAATCAAGTCTATTTCTTGTTTGTGGTTTTCCTGTACAGGATATCAATATGCAACTAAGACTCAGAAAGAAAGTAGTTGGGACGAGCACATTTTGCATCTTTAGTATTTTCAGGTGATGTTGCCCTCTTGCCCTCATCTGACATCTCTTGTATGACTTGCATTGGTTTGCAGCAGAGTGTAATGTGTTTCAAAAGAATTACCACCTCCAAATTTAAACTCATTACGTTCGTCTGAAAAAGAGTAGCTTCCTAGTAGCCAAGTGTTTGGGGTGGGGGGTTATGGGTATTGTGAATTGACCAAAAACAAAAGGGGCAAGGACCAAGATTTCACAAATATTAAACTAGCTCAAGGATAATAATGATCTTTTCTTTTCATATTTTTCATCTTCTCAGTACCCTATGGTGGTGCTTGTTTTTTGCTGGAGTTTTGAATCAACTTACCACCCCTGATGCCGAAGTTGTCACTAATGACAGACTGAACAAGTTATATTTTTGCATTCCCGTACAATCATAAATCCTAGATTGTATTGGAAAGACTGCATCACAGAATGTGTGTTGGCAAGGATCAAAAAGATATTGCCTCTTTCCCAGTGATTGAGAGCCTCAGAGATATGTTTTATCTGTAATCTGTGTAAGCAAGAATTTTGTTTTTGCTCTTCTTTCCTCTTTTGAAATCTGATCTTATCTTAAAATATACCTTATCATATACTTATTTTTATTAATATTTAGTAGACTTAATAACCTCCATTATTCAGCCATTTTGTAACCTGCCATTTTACTTCAGGGTTGTGGGAATCCAGTGCCTTTCCTGGCAGCACTGGGTGAGGGGCAGAAACCAATTCTGGATGGACATCAGTCCATCAAAGGACACAATCATATCCGCTCTCAAAATGTCTAAATTCATTTGCATAGCTTGTGTTAAGTTTTTCTGTTCTGTATGTTTTTTTTGTTTGATTTTTTGTAAACTTATCAAGTGATCTGGGTTTGTGAATGGAAATATACCATTAATCTATTTTGTTAATTGCTTAATCCAAGACATTCTATAATGTGGCTCATTATGCAAACATCTCCATGCACTCACACGAGCCAATTCTGGAGTCATCAATGATGGAGGAGGAAAGCCTAAATTCCCAGAGAAAGATAGAGGTGAAGATTATACAAGACAGTAATGGTTAGTACTGCCAATCATTGTACCACCATTGGTTCAGAACGGAAATGTGTAAAAATACTATAAATAAAAAAAAAACTAGCTTATGAGCCCATATGCCAAGAAGGTTGAGCTTGATCTTTTAAATTGCCATCATCTAAATAATTAATAAAATTCATATTGATTTGTAAATTCTCTGAACATTAGATTAAAGCATACGGAATGCCCCAAGAAAGCTTTCAGGCACAGTAAAAGTTTTCAAATATTGCTGTACTACAAATCATACTTTTACATTTTATTGCATATCTGTTTGCTACTACATTAAAGGCATAAGAATAAAAAAAAATGTAAAGACCAAAGAAACTATTTGTCAGCAGTTATGTTTAAGAAAGTAAAAAAATGAAATATGTTGCTTGCATATGTATTCTAGGAGCTTTAAGATAACAAAAGTGAAAGGAATTACTCTGTGATATGAACGCCTTCTCATTGATCTGTCCTGAGGCACCATTGTAGTCACTGTCACATTTTCTATTTAAAAACTCCAGCTTATATAGAAAGTAGTGAATCTGAAGTAATGTCAAAAGAAAAACAATAGGAGGTCAGAAATAAAGGTATAAAAATGCACAGATTAGAGTATATGGATCTCCCTCTCAGCACTGTTACCTCAAAATCAAGGAAATGGCAATTGTATCTCACTACCCAAATACTGACTTGAAAAAAAAAGAACAACGAAAGCAAAAAATAAAAACTCAGCATTCAAACACAAAGGTGACATCTAATAGAAGCCAGTAAGACCAAATCAAACATCCTCCCAGCAAAAAAAAAAACCTAAATCATGCAATGGCTAGAGACTAAAGAAACCATTCTCCATAACACGGTCCTTATAGGAGGGTAGCATGAAATGAACCCTTACTCCAAAAAAATCATCTTAGGGTCATATGCATTTTGCCATAAAATACTTGAGTGAAAAAAACTCACTTTTGTGGCCAAAATTCATAGTGCTATGTGTGTCAGAAACTTAGTATTGCACAAGTTTGAATGAATAGTCTTTACAGGCAAATATGGTGCTGGCAGCAAAATGCAGTGGGAACTTCTCTGAGTAAGGGCCGTTCACACATAAGCATTTGTGTAGTGTTTTAGTGCTAGACCAGAACTCCCCTAAACTAAGTTATTTATCATTGATTTCAATGACATTATTCATATCTAAGCATTTTATCAGAAAGCGGTTTAGAAAACCTCTTGCATGCAGCAGTTTACAAGCTTGTTCTATTGAAATCAATGGTAATGCTCATTAAATTAAAAAAAACCAAAATGCTGGTGTCCTTGTGCACGCAGGTGCATCAGTCTTCTAGTGACAGTGATTGAGGGACATATTGAGGTACATAGCCTGCAAATCAAGTGACAAGAATTCAACAAAAGTTCTAGTTATACATTTAGTTTTAATCAGGTTAAAGTTTAGTACTGATGTTTTAACAAACAGATAGAGTGGAGATGCGCAGCAAATTTGGGATTTGCATGCCTCCATGCATTTCTAGATTGATCGGTATTATTGCCCTTATATCACTTGAACAGAGTATTATTGCTCATTATAACATTGAATACTTAAAATAGGTGTCAGTGATACTTCTCAATTTAGAAAATGTGTTTATTCCTTTGTGAAGGAAATAACATCCATCTCCTTTTCCATCCCCACCATTTATTTATAGGTTTTTGTTACTGGATTGCACACAGCCCATACTTTTCTGCTTAGCTGTGTGACTGGGCCCTGAAAATGATTGCTGCACTATCCAGCACATGAGCTTTTTGCCTCACACCCAGTGTTGCTACGATAATCACTGGCTCCCAGTGACCCTAAACTGGGCAAATTAAATTTACCCTTCAGCACATGCAGAATTAAATGTATAAGAATACAATGTAAATTCATTGGAGTTGATTACCGCTGTGCACGATAACCCCTACGCTCACTAGCTGATACTAGATGAGCGGATCAGTTCAGTGCTTTTTTTGTGAAATAGCGCAATGATTTTTTTCCCCACATATCACTCATGCTTTGCGACACCTGTTTGTAACTCTGGAATTTTTCAGGATGCTCCCTGCATCATATGGAGTCCAGATTTGTCTTCTTGATTCCCTTTGCTACAGAAAGGGTTGAATCCAATATTTACGATCACAACACTAACAACATCAGCTCTTCAGTACTGTGATCGCCAGGACTAAAAGCACTACAGTCACAGTAGACATTCTGGAAAAACAACAATCACCATACAGTCTACAAAATGGAAATGATGTCCTTTATATTTTCCCTGCAACCACCTCTTTAAAAAAGCTGGAAAAATGCTTGAAAAACACTTTGAAAACACTGAAAAACACCCAAAAATGCCTGAAAAAGATTGCAAAAAGCCATTAGAAAACTTGAAAAACATTATATAAATGCTGGAAATTTACAATGCACAAGTGTGAATGGGCCCCAAGTATTTGAGATGAAGGAAAAAATAGATGGAACACAGCACCGGAAAATGCTGGACAGGAAATCATTCCAGATTGCTAATAAAATTCTGAACACTAAGCCAAGACTCATCCTTTACCAGGACAATTATCCTATTCTTAGGGACAGTGCAACATTGGACTGACAGAAAGGTAACAATGTCCTTGAGTGGTCCACACAAACTCCCAAACCCAATCCCACCAAGAATTAGTAGCATTGATTGAAGAAGGCTGTGTACATAGCCAACTAAGCAAAGATCACTTCTAAACAGTTGTCACAAGCGGCTTGGGGACAGACCCACCTGGAACGCATGGAAGGACCGGGAGGTGGCGTATTTGTCCTCCGGGCCACAAAGGGACAACTGCCCTGGATCCGGAAAAGACCACAGGAAAGGAGCAAGGAGGCCACTGCCAGGGGGCGCCCGAGTCTCAGAGAGCCCGGGAAACATCTACTTCTGCCACACCCCGGAACGTGGATGATGATTCTTCCAGGGACGCCTGGAGTGCTTCCGGGTGCTCTCCTGACACTTCCGCCACACCAGGAAGTGAGGTCAGACGGAGCACCTGGAGCCCATCCGGGTTATTACAAAAGGGACTGCCTCCCTACCATCAGGGAGCTAGAGTCGGGAGTGGGAGCAGGACGAGGCTCCTGTGGACAGAGGAAAGGCGGCCCACGGACAGTGAGAGAGAAGCCCGGAGTAGGGGTGATTGGTGCTGGGAGCACAGTGTGCTGTGCGGGACTGTGTAAGAAGGAGAAAATAAACGTGTACTTTTTGATAAAGATGTGGTCTCAGTCTGGTGGTGTCCAGGCATGTCTCACACAGTGTGTATATGGCAAAAAACGGTTCATTCTGATATTATAATGGGCCCAAATACTCATACAAGCAGCATATTTCAGTTTTAGATTTCTTCTTGAGCATGTGTGATTAGAAATACTGATTGGAAATCATGCATTTATACATTGTCATCCAGAAACATTTGAAAACTTCTAAAGAGTCAGGACATTTTGGCTGGGTACTATATTTAATAAATAGTATAATGTACAAATGCAGAATTACTGTGGACATGTAACATTAACAATACAAAGGCTAACTAATTTCTTTTACTTTAATATACAAAACCAAACACAGAAAGAGTGTAAAGATGCGCTCAATAATTGCAATCAATTACAAAGTCCTATATTTCATTTATTGCTTTCTATACCTTTTTATTCTATATATTGTAAAAATTTAAAGATGCTAAACATGCTCAGCAAGGTATGCTAAAACACAAGGGCAGACAGATCTATGACTTTAATCATAGCATTACAATTAAAGCTGCTTTATCTTTTGTCCATTTCATAATTCTCATTTCAGACTACTGTGTACCTGATCCTTCTTCTGTCACCATCCCAAGACCTTCTGCCTTATTCTGCCTTTCAAATGCATTGAGGTCTAGAACACTATGGAAAGAAGATTAAGGAGAAAAACTTAGCTTGATGCAATACATATTCATAACATGAAACAATCAAAACTAAAATAAATTACCTGCATGACTGCATAAGACCCGCTAGACTTTGAAAGAATCCCACATCCTTCTTGTCCTTTAGATAGTCAAGCATTTTCTGTATAAACACAAAAAACCATATGCCACATGATACAAATATTGTTTTATTAGTTTTATTGTGCTAAATTATTGGAAAACAAATGACTGCATCTTCTATACAGTACATGTAGCACCCTAAAGAAATTAATATGATTATTACTATCATCAACAGATTTAATGATTTTGCAGCTTTATTTTGTATCCCTACACAGACAGGTACAATAGATTTTTTTTTTAAATAGGTTAAATTTATTGGTCTAAAACAACCCACAGTGCCTATGAAAGAAAATATTTAACATTAGTCAGCTTAGCAAATCAGGCTCCATCTTTAATGGGAATCGATTAAATAAGTTTCATGTCTAACTGGGGGCTGGTAGCAGAATTGGCACCCCAGACACCATAAAAAACCTCACACTGTCCCACTTCATCAGGACTAGTGTGGTGCTGAGGTGTCACCCGTTGCATGGCTGCACTCGGGTCCTAATCTGGGATCCTGACTTGGTTTGTCATGTGGTGGGTGCGGCAATGCGCTATATCAGCGTGTGCTCCTAACCTCTCACTCTCTCTCTCTAACTAAATGGCTTGGGAATTTAAGATTTAACATATCAGGTTCCATGTTTAATGGGAATCTAAGAAAATAGTGGTGAATCCAAAACAAAAAGAATATCTAATTAGGATATCAACAGCCAACCACTGCAGGGCAGTGAGAAAGAAAACAAACAAGAGAAGAAAAAGGAGAAGACAGATGACACCAGTTTTACTGAAATTTTGTTTAGCAGTTTGGTTCAAAAGGTGTTTTCTTAGTATATTAAACATTTCAGTTACCTATTAGTATGGCTATATGCACATCCACGTGGGTATGATTTCAGATGGGATTTTTGGTTGACGGCAGGAGGAGGTGAGTGGATGTAAATAAATGAAAAGTTGTTGGTGCTCTAGAGGTATGGGGAGAGCACAGTTGCAACACAGTTGTGTTTTACTTTGCATTGGGAGACTCTGAGGTTCACATAATTTCTACACAAATTTATGTTACAGAGGGCTGAAAGCACAAAGCTTTTGAGAGATTTACATTTTGGTGTTTGGGCAAGAACTCTAATGTTAAGTCTAATTAAGTATCTATAATAGTACTAATTTAGTTGATAATTGCTTTGAAATGTAAATTTTGATTGAGTTTTGAAGTTTAACCAAGAAATAATAAATGATTATCCTCTGACTCCTCTAATACCAGCCCAAAAAAACTTGCTGGACACAGTGTCTCTCATATTAAACATAGATCTAAACATACACGATGCATAATTATTTAAATTGGGAAATGATTAGCATCATGGGGCGGCACGGTGGCGCAGTGGGTAGCGCTGCTGCCTCGCAGTAAGGAGACCTGGGTTCGCTTCCCGGGTCCTCCCTGCGTGGAGTTTGCATGTTCTCCCCGTGTCTGCGTGGGTTTCCTCCGGGTGCTCCAGTTTCCTCCCACAGTCCAAAGACATGCAGATTAGGTGCATTGGCGATTTTAAAATGTCCTTTTTGTGTGTGTTTGTGTGTGTGTGTGTGCCCTGCCTGGGGTTTGTTTCCTGCCTTGCGCCCTGTGTTGGCTGGGATTGCTCCAGCAGACCCCCGTGACCCTGTAGTTAGGATATAGCGGGTTGGATAATGGATGGATTAGTATCATGAAAGACCAAAAAGCCTGCGTCATACACCTATTATTTAAATTTCCTATATGATGTACTGTAAATATTCATGGGCACCACAGTTTAGTGTATATGAATCAAGAGATGGATGTCTTGATAATGATTAGAGGTTAGTAATTTATCCATCCATCCTCTTCCGCTTATCCGAGGTCAGGTCGTGGGGGCAGCAGCTTGAGCAGAGATGCCCAGATTTCCTTCTCCCTGGCCACTTCTTCTAGCTCTTCTGGGGGAATCCCAAGTCGTTCCCAGGACTATGTCTCCCTCCAGCGTGTCCTGGGTCTTCCCCGGGGCCTCTTACCGGTTAGACATGCCCAGCACACCTCACCAGGGAGGCGTCCTGAACAGATGCCCGAGCCACCTCATCTGACTCCTCTCGATGCAGAGGAGCAGCGGCTCTACTCTGAGCCTGTCCCGGATGATTGAGCTTCTCACCCTATCTTTAAGGGAAAGCCCAGACACCCTGTGGAGGAAACTCATTTCAGCTGCTTGTATTCGTGATCTTGTTCTTTCGGTCACTACCCATAGCTCACGACCATAGGTGAGGGTAGGAGCACAGATCGACTGGTAAATTGAAAGCTTTGCCTTACGGCTCAGCTCTTTTTTCACCACGACAGACCGATGCAGAGCCCGCATTACTGCGGATGCCGCACCGATCCGTCCATCGATCTCACGCTCCATTCTTCCCTCACTCGTGAACAAGACCCCGAGATGCTTGAACTCCTTCACTTGGGGCAGGATCTCGCCCCCAACCCTAAGAGGGCACTCCACCCTTTTCCGGCTGAGGACCATGGTCTCAAATTTGGAGGTGCTGATTCCCTTCCCAGCCGCTTCACACTCAGCTGCGAACCGATCCAGAGAGAGCAGAAGATCACGGCCTGATGAAGCAAACAGGACAACATCATCTGCAAAAAGCAATGACCCAATCCTGAGTCCACCAAACCGGACCCCCTCCACGCCCTGGCTGCGCCTAGAAATTCTGTCCATAAAAGTGATGAACAGAATCGGTGACAAAGGGCAGCCCTGGAGGAGTAATTTATCAAGAGAAAAATAACTTTGCTGGTAAAAAATTAAAAGCACAATTCCTATTTTTTTTTAAATCAGTGTATAAATGAAACTAGAAGGTTCATTTTTTCCGATTTTGAAGTAAATTACAGCATTGTCATATAACATACACTTTTATTTTATTGCTGAGAGATGAAAAATGAAACTAAAGTTATCTTCAGTTTACCTGTTGTACTGTAGAATTTCCTCCATTTAAAATGGCAATCCCTAGTTTTAATGTAGCAGCCACCATTGGACCCATTTCGCCTAAGTAAAAGAAAAAATACATGAATAAAATGTTACTGTCCTCCTATACAGGAAAGATGAGAGAAAGAATGACATACTCTATGATTACTCTAAAAGTGGTCTTAGTTGCTGATATGTATACAACTAAAATATGGTTAATGTCTTTTAAAATACAAATGTCTACAATATTAACATAAAAAAACTGTCACATTTTCCACTCATGTAATAAGACTACTTCAAATATATTTACAAAGTAGTAAAAAGAGCAATGTCAGGCTACAGCAAACCAGAGGTGAATACAGAGCTGTTATGAAGTTAGAAAGAAAAGGGTAAATAACATGTAGGTTTAGGTTTATTTGTCATATATAGGTTAACACAGGGTCAACATACAATGAAATGTGTATGACGAGAAAAACAAGTCACTCAGCCTAGATCCAATAAAGCTTAAAAAAAAGATTACAAGTTAAAAATAGACAAGCCATATAAAATAAAATGTGTATGTTTTAAAAGAAGTTATACAGCAATATGAGTTGAATGAGCAGCAAGTACAAATGACAGTTATTGCACAGATAATGTTTTATAAGTACAGATGCATATTCCATAAAGTGCAGATGCATGTTCCAGTCAGTATTCAGAGTGTGTGCAGGTACAGTTTGCGTGTGAGTAGTTCAATGAAGATGTAGTGCAATGTAGATGTAGTGCAATGTAGATGTAGTGCAATGTAGATGTAATGTAAGTGTATGTAAGTGTTCAGGTGTTGCTGTTGAGGAGTCGAATGGCCTGGTGGTAAAAGCTGTTCTTAAGTCTTGTAGTCCGAGCAGCCAGACTCCTGTATCGTCTCCCGGACGGTAACAAGGAGAACAGCTGGCGTGCCGGATGGCTGTGGTCCTTTATGATGCTGCTTGTCTTATGCAAGCACCGATGGAGGTAAATGTCTTCAATGGCAGGAAGACTCTTGCACGTGATGTGCTCTGCTGCCTTCACCACTCTCTGTAGTGATTTCCGGCTGCTGGCAGAGCAGCTCCCATACCAGACGGTAATGCAGCCCGTCATCAGACTCTCGACCACACTCCTGTAAAAGTTTGAGGTGACGTTGGCATTCATGCCAAACTTCCTCAGCCTCCTCAGGAAGTAGAGCCGCTGGCGAGCTTTCTTGACCACAGTGTCTATGTGAAGGGTCCACGAGAGATCCTTGGTGATGTTTACTCCGAGGAACTTGAAGCTGTTAACCCTTTCAACTTCTATGCCGCTGATGTAGATGGCCTGGTGTTTTCTGCCTTGTTGTTTTCGATAGTCCACAATCATCTCCTTGGTTTTGCTGACGTTAAGAGACAAGTTGTTATCTAGGCACCAATTACTCAATGCCAGCACCTCCTCTCTGTAGGCCGTCTCATCGTTGTCAGTGATAAGGCCTATGATGGTTGTGTCGTCTGCAAACTTGATGATGGTGTTTGTGCCGTGTTTTGCAACACAGTCATGGGTGAACAAGGAATACAAGAGGGGGCTAAGCACACAGCCCTGCGGCGCTCCTGTGTTTAAAATGAGTGATGAGGATGTGTGTTTGCCGACTCTCACCACCTGGGGCCTGTTTGTGAGGAAAGAGAAAATCCATCTGCAGATGGTCGTCCCCAACCCAAGGTCGTCAAGCTTCAAGACGAGTTTTGAGGGGATGACGGTGTTGAATGCCGAGCTGTAATCTATGAACAGCATTCTTACATATGTATTTCCTGTTTCCAGGTGGGTGAGGGCAGTGTTTAGTGTTAGCGCAATGGCATCCTCTGTAGATCTGTTTGCTCTGTAAGCAAATTGGAGAGGATCCAGCGTGTCAGGGAGGGAGGAGCAGATGTAACCTTTGACTAGTTGCTCGAAACACTTCATAATGACCGATGTCAGTGCAACCGGGCGATAGTCATTCAGACAGGAGACCACCGGTTTCTTTGGGACAGGAATGATGGTGGATGCCTTGAAGGAAGTGGGGACCACTGACTGCCTCAGGGAGAGATTGAAAATGTTGGTGAACACACCTGCTAGCTGGTCAGCACACGCCCTGAGGGCACGGCCTGGGATGCCATCTGGTCCCGGAGCTTTGCAAGGATTGACCTTTTTGAAGGACCTTCTCACATCAGACGTTATATATATATATTCACTAAGTCCATGGCAAGCAAGACGCATGCGAGACAGAGCCACGCCCACCAACAATTCACTAAGCAGCCGACCATGGCACGCACGACAGAGCCCCACCCGCCAACTCTAACACTCCTCCCACGTCCATTACCTTCACATTGTTTTCCTTTTATTTCTGATCCCGTTCAACAACTACATGGCGACATCGACTTCTCAACTGTGACTCCGGAACAACTCAGTACGCGAGCTATATTAAGCGTCACCAACGAAGACTCACTACACCTTAATGAACAAGTACTGAAACTTATTCCTACCGACGAAGTAACTTTCACCAACGTTGCCTCCATCATCACAGATGATCCCGCAGATCAAGTTTCATTCCCCGAAGAATTTCTTAATAGTCTTACTCCCACTCGCATGATTCCGCATAAACTCAAAATGAAAATAGGTTCAGTCGTCATGCTTCTCAGAAACCTCATGCCAGCAAGAAGTCTCTGTGATGGCACTAGACTGACTGTTACCGGCATTCACCGCAATGTACTAGAGTGTAAGACTATCGCAGCTCCTACCTCACAAACTGTTCTTATTCCCTGGATATCCCTGACTCCATCAGATTCAAATTTGCATTTTACTTTTACACGCAGACAATTTCCTGTTAAATTGGCCTTTGCAATGACAATTAATAAGGCACAGGGACAAACTTTCAAAACGATATGCCTGTATCTGCCAAAACCAGTTTTCAGTCACGGACAATTGTATGTTGCTCTCTAAAGAGTTCCATCTTTTATTTCACTCACAGTCGTATCCTCAAATCCACCCCATTTGGACAACTGTGTCGTTCAGGAAGTGTTCACCCATCAATAAATAATTACAGTATGTGGCACATGCTACGCCGCGGGTTGGCTAGTGGACAATATTACAAATCAGGTGAAGAATACTCGATCGAAAAAAAAAGATAAAAAAGCATTAACCAGAGCAATCAACCAAGATACAGGAGAACTAGAAAATAATTGAAATTCTTCAGCTTTAAAGCAAAGCTTAGGGACTGCTTAAATATACAACACCAACCCATCATTTCACTATCAGAAACTGAAAGTTTGAAGCAAATGCGAATCAAGCCCAGGGATAAATTACATGTGAAAATGTGGAATTAGGGTTATCTTAGCATGAGATGAGGCAAATATAACCCTTTAAGATCTTGTGGTGTAACAAATTTACATATATTTGCCATTCAACTAATCCTTAACAAGTATTAATAAATGATAAAGCAATTTTACTAATGACACTCAAAACAATCAATATTGACATAATGCAATTGTAAAAAGGCCTTTATTAAGGTACTCTGGGCTACTTTTACATATGAAAATATGTTATATAAATAAATGTTATATAAATATGCATTAATTCAATTATGGAAGTTAAAAATGTTAAAATCAGGTGCTGAAAAAGTGTAAATGAGAATGTATCATCAAGATGTTTTGTTAACATGTGCAGCATATGAAACCAAACTTTCTTTGCCCTCAAGTCAGGGACCTATAGGTCTCTCTTACTACCTTACTGGACAGTATGTCATACCTTATGACAAAGCCCAGCAAATTTGACATGTAAAATTACTAAATTTCTGACAAAATCACTGACTTTGGGAGAGAATGTCAAATAAAGAACCATTGTGATTTTTCCAAGATATCTTAAATGTTAAAGGGGCTATTATAGAAAAATGTTCCAAATTGATGGCGTGTATTAAAATAGTTGTTTTTGACAGTGTGGATAAGCTCATGACCTGTTCAAATTTGATCTGATTCTGACTGAGAGCAAAAAAACATTATGAATTTTTATGTGAGTATGAATATGAGTGTGGGAGTAAGCCTGAGATGGACTGGTGACACATTACTGTTTTGTGCCCAGTGCTGAACTCATGACTTTGGATTGGATTAAGCAGGTCTGAAAATATTATGTCTGTATATACCACTGCACATCTGTAATCACTGGAATTGAGCTGTACTGCTGTATTAGAAAAAAATCCATAATTAGTACCCAAACGTTCTCATCATGACTTTCATACTTTGAGCGAAAGGACCTGATATAAAAAAATGTCTTGGTCTCACTCAAATCTGGACTTTAATTTCTTTTAAGCTTTCAATATATTTTCTTTTCTTTAGCTTTTATGTCTAATTTGCGTTGTTACCTAGTAGACTTTATGAGCATAGAGTAAAGCAAGTGACCTTGGGCAACACACTGAGTAGTATTTGGACTGGGATATAAGAGGAACCATGGGAAGAACAAGTAGGAATTGTTGGTGTGAGAGAAGAATTCATATTCATTCATTAATTCTTAAAGAAATAGTAGGATTAATATAGGATCAATAAATGTCAGAAATCTGTTCAGGCATATCAGGAAACCAGATAAAGGTCAATTGAACAAGACAAAGATGTAATACACAAAATGTACTAAGAGATGACTAAGAAATCAGCAGATGTCCTGTAAACAAATAGATTGGACTGTTGTTACATACACAGAAATTTCAAGAGTGGCGGCTCTGCACAAAAGGTATAAGAAGAACCAGAATATAATAAAATAGACGTTTATTTTAAGTAAGTCATATGGGTGTAAGCTAATGATCC
The DNA here is from genome assembly GCF_900747795.2 of Erpetoichthys calabaricus. Taxonomy (NCBI): domain Eukaryota; kingdom Metazoa; phylum Chordata; class Cladistia; order Polypteriformes; family Polypteridae; genus Erpetoichthys; species Erpetoichthys calabaricus. Next base: position 70,954,531 of record NC_041408.2, read on the forward strand.
AGCCAGAGTAAATGTATGCATTGATTGACACTGTTATGTAAATTTGATTGCTTATAAAATAAACCTATACACTTAATATTTTGATCATTCTCACCATGTTGTAACAGACTGCTGTGATGGATGCTGCCTCTAAGCCATTTGCCAAGGAGAAGTTAAATGACGTAGTGAACAGCTTTTCTAATGTCTGATTACTAAATCAAAAAGGTTTTAACAAAATTGTCCTGGTAGAGGGTAAGTTTCTTTAATTAAGATGTTGATTTTTACCACATTGGTTACAGGAAAAAAAAATCTGTATCAGAAGTTAATCCAGAAATGACGGTCAAAGTTACAAACACTGGAAAAAATTGGTTGTCCAGAAGCCTGTCTATCAAAAGCTTTCCCTAAGTTAAGTGATTATTGAACATAGTTTAGTTTTTGTTTGTTTTTAAATCTATTCCAAAGCTTGGATATCTAGTACTGGGAGGCTCCATCTTAAATTGATGGTAAATAACGATGTCACACGCAGCATCAATGATGAGTCATGTGGCAGAAAATGGACAATACCAACACCAGAGGGGCAATATGGCATGGACTATTAAAACGATAATAAATAAAGCTACATTTTGATGATGTACACAAAACAATCTATATAAATCAAAAAAATACACGACAATCTATATAGTAAAAGCTTACAAAAATTTTCCTTTGTGTTGTTGCAAAATTGTTTAGTACTAGGCACCTGGTTAAACTTAAGAATATCCAACACTCTTGAAAAAATTTCAAACCTTTTTCTGTTTTATTTTTATAGACTTCCTGGATACATTTCCAGGAAGTTCTCATGTCTTTTCTCCCATGCATCGCTTTTCACTTTGAGCATATTTTTTTTATATTTTATTGTTATGTCATTTTAAATGTTATCTTGGATCACAGATGACACCTGTTTGTGTTCTGCTCTTTAAAAGCTCGCTGCTGTCTGCATGGCCATGGCCATATTGTTTACAGGTTGCTATACAATTTGAAAGTCACATGACATTATGAGTTTTCATTCACAGCCTTAAAAGACTGATGACCTGCTAGTTCTGACATCCACGTTTCTGGATATTTCACAGAATCTCTGTAGACGTTTGCGCTGGGTGACTTGATATTTTCTTCTGATTATGATTTAGTCTAATGATCCTTGAAAACTTTTGTTTCCATCACTGACTTCTTTTTTATAGTGTCAGTACAGTTATCATTTTTCTTTTATTTAAAGAACAAATTACATTATATTTTGAAGGTCCTCACTAGAATAAGATAAAACTAATTCTAAATACAGTAGTAGTATTTGAGTTACATAATTTATTGGTAATGTTTCTAAGAGATGAAATCTTCAAAGAAAATTTAAGTATGAAACTGAGTAAAGCTGAATCAATAGTTCACTGAATCTTCAAAAAACAAGTTTACATGGTAGATGTTTTATAATACTGAGTAATACTGAATAATTAATTTATATCATTAATTTTTGTACACTATACTGAAGTCAAAATGGTACAGAATTAATTTTCTTACCTTTGCTGGCACTGATCATCTGCAAAACCATTTCAGCTGCCCCACGGTCATGTAGTCTTGCTTGCTGGTATAAAAGTTTCTGCTTCTCCATTTCTTTTTCCTAAATGCAATACCAGAACATGAAAATAAAAATTCTTGTCATCTGCTGATGTTATTTGATAACTTTATCGCATAGGGCTCTATTGCAGAATTTATGGAATTCACAGAAAATTGTTTCTTCCCATAAAAGCCACCAATTGAAATGATTTGTTAAGATAATCCGTGTAATAATTTGCTTATTTGTATGACTTTGAGTTTTGTGAATACTTTATTATAACAAAATATAAAAAATGAATAATTCTAAATTGAAGTTAAATCAGAAATCCATATTTTTCATAGTGGGCAAATTATTTTATTGTCCTAGGTAAATTAATATTTTAATTTTTAAAATCTACAATTAATGAGGAAATTATTAAAGTTAAATAATTCTGTCACCTATCATTATGACCAAATGCAGGATTTGTTTATTTAAAGAAATGCAGTAGCGCTCTACTGTTAATGCAGTAAGCCAGAGGTGTCAAGCTTGGATGCTGGAGGGCTGCAGTGGCAGTAGGTTTTGTTCTGGACACTTTCTTAATCCTTAACCAGTCTCTGTGCCAGTTCCTGGAGGACCAGTTTTGCAATTCCAATCAGTTTCTTAATTAGATGGCCCTTCCTGCTCTTAATTAAACTAGTTATTATTTCTATGGCTTCTTAGTGCTTTCATTCTAACATACCATTTTTAAAACTATTTTTTTTTTTCTAAGAGCACCATCGATATGTATTGTGGTCCTGAACAGATCAGTATTTCTCAGACCTTCACTTTTTCTTTCCAAATATTTTATCGGAAATATTGGACAAAGGTGCAAAAGGGGTCCATTTAGCTGGTCATCTGCTTTGTATCTAACTGTTGTTTGACTGCTGGAAAAAAAAATTATGGCTTCCAAATCAGTTATAATCAGTATAAGGCAAACGAAGTAGGCTCTGTGGGCGGCAGGAATTGATTACTAATGAAAAAAATGGCAAAAAGTAAAACCTATAGCCATTGTGGCCCTCTAGGATTTGAGTCTGACACATGTGTACCATTTAGCCTGCACACTTGTCTTATGAGCTCTTTAACATAACGTCATCCAAAATGCTTCTCAGAAAATCAAACTTTGCATTACATGGAGCATTTAAAACACTTACCTTGAGGCTCTTTCATGAATACAAAATGCCAAAAATCCATACCAATTACCTTTAGCTTAAATTAAAGCTTTTGCTAACGTGAGCATTTCACAACATAAATATCATACCATGTTAAGCCTGTTGTGTTTTACATGTAATTTAATGGGAAAATTAACACTACTGCATGCATTTACTTTATATACATTTATACACATTTACACGGTGGCGCAGTGGGTAGCGCTGCTGCCTCGCAGTTAGGAGACCCGGGTTCGCATGTTCTCCCCGTGTCTACATGGGTTTCCTCTGGGTGCTCCGGTTTCCTCCCACAGTCCAAAGACATGCAGGTTAGGTGCATTGGTGATTCTAAATTGTCCCTAGTGTGTGCTTGGGTTGAGTGTGTGCGCGCCCTGCAGTGGGCTGGCACCCTGCCCGGAGTTTGTTTCCAGCTTTGTGCCCTGTGTTGGCTGGGATTGGCTCCAGCAGACCCCCTTGACCCTATAGTTAGGATACAGCAAGTTGAATAATGGATGGATATAGTAAGTGCTTGCTTCATTTGAATTGTATTTCTGAAAAGCTCTGTCTGTAAAATTCTTTTGTTTATTTCAACTTTTATTGTACAACTATTCCTTAACTTTCAGTTAAAAAAAACAAATGGACTTTCATGGTGACATCTTGTCATATGCCCACTGTTGCTGGGAACAGCTGCAAGATTTTTAAGGATGCAAATGCAAATAGAGACTTAGAAAATATTGCAGATTAAATCAGTAAAAGAACAGTAGCACAATTTTACGTGATTCTAACGTTTTCCTCAAGGTTGCATCAAAAGCACAAAACATCAAACCATTACATTTTATGCTATTGTATATAAAGCATTCTATTTTAGTAAAAAAGCGAAAGAATAAAGCATACCAAATGCTTAAAAATGTTCTCATCTAATCTGTGGAAAATTTTGGATTTCAACTTTCTAATTTAGGATTTGATTTGAGTGCAAATGCAGGGTCCCATTTTCCAAGAAATAAAAGAATTATCACAGCAATCACAAATTTACAATTACTTAATGATTTTTGAGAGAAAAATACTGATAAAGCCAATTTTAAAGTAAATTTGCATAGAGCCCTATGATAATACTCACTGAATGCTATGGCAGTTTTAAGCTTTAGTTAAATGGGACATGAAACAATAAATTAGTACCATGTCCAAACACAACTATTGAAATATGTATGGCTTGGTCATGTGCGGAAAGAGCAGCAGTAGCAATAGCAAAAGAGTAGCAACTTAGTGACAGCAGCAGTAGCTTATCACATCTGTTAGCTTTGCTGCGTTAAACTTTCCATCCGCATTCTGGCAAAAGACACTGGAAGATGGAAGAGGTTTAAAAAATTAAGGCTTGTATACAGAATGCAAAAAGTAATAGAAATGGTTCTAAATGCATGAAAAAATTAGAAAAAAAAACTAAGAAACAAAAAAAAATATATATAAAGGCGATCAACACAGACATTGAGTGCTGTTACCAGAGAGTTTTCCACGTTGTTGACAAATTTGTTGCTTAAATCTTTGATAATATCGTGCTGCGGAAACAAAATTTAATCATTTCATACTATATTTTATAGCTGCTACCCTTTTTAACTAATTAAAACAGAAATCGAAATTGTAAATTGCGTATGATTAAAGCTTAAAGAAAATAAGCAGCCTTGCTTTACTTAGCCATGCTACAAAATCATCGGCCTTCATGTTTTAACCTCTTCCTTACATTAACTGTTTTAAAAACACAGACAAATCCTATATACACATACACACATACTGTCATCTGAGAATCACCTTATTTAAAAAAAAATTAAAGCTGCACCGCATTGATAAATTACCAAATAAAACTTTGATTACTGAATTTTTAATATCTTGCTGAATTAGCATTTTAATAATAAAAACTTCTGCCCAAACTAAGTATTGTGCTGAATCTGAGATACAGGGGTGGGATGCAGGAGAGATTGGTTCAAGCATGAAAAAAATTCATACACTTTGACATAAAACAAATACTTCTAGCATAGTACACAGTATATATATTTTTAGGAAAGTTATGTCTAATATATGTCTAATTCATGCCTTATTAAGCATTTAAATTTGTGTAATACATCAGTTCATCTTCTAGCCTATCCAGTTCAGGTTCATAGAGGGCCGATGACTCATTGTATGCCATTCCATTTTAAGTCGCAGTTCTAAAAAAGCGTAACTATGCCAGTTTTGAATTGCCAATTTATCTATCATGGGAAAAGTTACTTAAACAGCAAAGTGTTATATGTACATGTTCTTCGGTTTCGGCTTTATGAATTATTTTAAAGAGTCTAGAAAAATGGTTTAAGTCACATACTGATGAATTGTTAGTTTTTTGTAACTGCTAAATCCAATATATTGGTTTATTCACATAATTTTTATTATTTAAAGTTTCATTTTAACATTTTTGAGCATTATAATGTAAAGAGGAAGATCCTTGACATTTGTTTTTTCTGATTTTAGAAGCATTATAAGCAATAACTTATAGCCCCTCAATTAACATAACTAAATAAAGGGCTTATTACACATCACAAAAGACAGACAGATTCATTGAATACTCAGTTTTGCAGTTATTCTAGATGTGTTCTACACTTGTGAATTGCTCAAACGGTCATATTTTATATCTATCTGCATATATCAGGTGGTCTTCTTACTTTACTCAAAGTAAGTGTACACTGTAGGCATGAATTGCATTGTTCTTGTGACATAAGGCAAATAAGCCTAAAATGCTAAATGTATTTACTGCTACAACTGATCTCAATTGATAACAGTATACCAAGAATCTCTGACTACTTTTATATGTAATATAAATAAATACAAATGTTCCCTAGAAGCAAGATCTGCATATCAACCCATACAGCATACTATGTAAAAGTTAGGCTGGACTCTCAGAGATGTCAAACTTAGAACCTGAAGGGCTGGATGTTGGCAAAATTTTCTTCTGGACACATTTTCAATTAGTGACTAAGTACTACTGCTTAATGGAACATGTTTCTTTTGCCTTCATTTTGCTGGCTAACTTGATTCTATTTGCAGCTGTGTGCATTATACAATACCGGTTTCAAAAACATATTTAAGAAGAAAAAGGTAAGTCTGAGAAAAATGAATTTGCTCTAGTCCACAAAACATTTGAAGAGTTCCCTCAGAAAAAGAAAATCAACAGCTGGTTATCTGCTGCCTCTCTTTGCATCATATTGTTGTTTGGATGCTCCTGAGCGAGTATATTGGCTTCTGAAATGATGAAATGCAAGCTGCAAGCCTTAAAACACTGAATTCTCACCTAGGATTAGAGGATTAACAAAATACATCCTGAGATCTCACTGGTATAGCACCTCCATTAACAAGAAAAGGAGGCAGTGAACACGCTTGGAACATACAGCAAGAGGAGGAACATGCAGAGATGATCTACTAATAGACTACAAATGTAGAAACTGGAATGTATCTTTGCAGTGTGGCCAGAAGGATTTCAATGACTTGGACACTCACTGCACTGAATTTCTGCTGTTTCAGAGAAGGGAAGAAACTTGGCCCTGCCCGATTCTTGTTGTTGTATACAGAAATGAACAAAAAAGCCATACTCAGAGCAGGGTAAGGATTTTTAGTCAACAGAAACAGTTAAGAGAGCTAACTGTGTAGGAAAGGAACAATAGAGAAATGCAAAACCCTGCAGATGGCCAACTCTAACATTTAAGACAATACAATATATGTGAATAGTCAGAATTAAGGGAAATGTGTTACTGTCCTAGTAACTACGATGATTGTTATAGGAGAAAACACTTGGAAACTACCAGAGAGGGGATATCTTGCCTTATGTTTGGTACTCTCTCTCGCCTTAAAATGGGGACTAGGCTATTTATTTTTTCTTTCTGCATCATGTTAATGCGTCTATTTTGAATTCCTGAAGAATCTGTCTGATGCAGTTTAAACCTTTCTTGGAAAGTAAAAAAATAAATATTGTGATCTATAAAGTCTTAAGTAGCGCTATTAAGAAGGGATGCTATAGGTGAAATTTCTGAAAATGAAATTAGCCCAATATAATTAACTCAAGCCTACATAGATTTTTTAACATAATAACTGTTCATAAATTAAGTCGAATATCCACAAAAGTAATATAAATAAATGCTTTTTTTTTCTAGGAGCAAGATCTACATATCAGCACACCCTGTAAAGGTGGAGCTGGAGTCTCAGAGATGTCAAACTCAGAACCTGAAGGAGTGGATGTTGGCAGGTTTACCTTCTAGCCACATTTTTAATTTGTAACTAATAACTACTGCTAATGGAACATGCTTCTTTTGCCTTCATTTTGCTGGCTAAAGTAAAGTAGCCATATTAAGAAGAGATGCTCTAGGAGAAATGTCTGAAAATGAAATTAACCCAATATAATGACTCTATACACCTACTGTATATGCACTCTTTTACATAATGACTGTTCATAAAATAAGTCGAATAACTGAAGAAGACCAACAAATGTAATAAAAATAAATACAAATTTACTCTAGGAAAGACAGACAAATGAACAAAATATGCCATGGAGACACTGTATTGGTCCACTATGAGTTACAGCAAGTGTGTACTTAAAAACACACTATGATGGACTGGCTCCAGCTCCCTGTGACCATGTAGGGGATAAATGAATGCACAGAAAGGATCATTTAAATTTCAACATTTTCCATGAAACAATACCTTATGGCCTTAAATTAAGAACATTTCCTAGATACCAGAAATCCATCATTTTCATACCTGCTTAATCCAATTATCACTTCCATATACATTATATTTCATAGAAATGCAAGAAAACACAAAACCTCATTATTAATGAATTATTCACTGACAAATAAAACATACAGTCACAAACCACAGTAAAAAATCCATTTGTGCTATTAATACAGAATGCATAATTTTCACATTCTTTTTTATGTGGAGTGTATATTTATGTAGTCCATGGATTATAACGGAGTTTTGTTCCTGCCAGTGTTCACAACTCAATTTTGCATGTAAATTGGAAGTTGAACTGAAAATGTCTATTAATGGAAATATAAGCAAAAATGCACAATGCTTTGTTGCTTAATTTACAATAAAAAGTTTAAACATATTAATAAATGACAATTAAGAAATATTTCCATGCATTAAATCACAGAACATAAATAATTAAAATTAACCATGGGTATGTTCAATATATTAACCTTAAACATCCTACAGTTTTTGACAAAGACATAACAATTCATAGAATTGAAAAGGGCATAAAAATGCTGTCAGTAGCTGACGATTGCTCTCTTAGCAGAAATGTGTAGGCTGGTCGTTAGTAATTGCAGACAGCAGGCTGTATCACTCCAGCTAAACAGCCAGCTGACAATCAATCTGCTTATCTGTGATTGAGCTTCCTGAGCATGCTGCTGGTTACACTCAGCAACATGTGCGCATGAAAGTCATAATGGTGACAAAGGCTGTAGTGTGCAGTACTCTTCCTTATCGGCAGCGATGACGGCTGCAGATTATGTGTATCCATGTCACTACAAGATTGTTTCTTTCAAAAGCAAAAAAATGGAAATCACTAAATGGAAATGAACTGAAATTTAGCTGAAAGGAAAAATTTGAGGGTTTTACATGCTTGTTTGAACCTGCAAAATTGTTGTAAGTTGAGACCACTGCATACAGTTCAATCATAATATTTGGCTTTGTTTAAAGGATGCTTAGAATTAAACATTAAGTATACCACATGAACTGGAAAAGTACAGTACTGGATTGCGAAATTCTTATCATGTAAAATTTCAACAGGTTCAAACTAGAAATGACATTTTAAGCTATTAAAAAATGATGCTATTGTCCTAATCTCTTCCCACTGCTTACTGACATTTACAAACACACCTAAAATGACTCGGTCAAATAGCAACAAACACATCAAGCTAAGAGTTAAAGAGGGGGCAATCATCAGTAAAAACGTAATTTAAAAATATGCTACTAATACAGAAAACTGTCAATTTTTATCCAGAAAACATATTCAGAATAATGTTAAGATCTGAAAGTCCCAAGGTGTTATTTTTCCATACATTAGACATTACTTTTTCTACATTTGTCTGTGTGAAGAAATATTTTACTTGGGCTCTTCTGTACCTCACTTTACTTTACAACTGGCATTTACATTCCTTTCAAAATTTTAAACTTTTTTAGCATGTGTTCTTTTGATTTCTGCGTGGTAGGCTGTTTTTATCTCTTTCAGTCTTTCCTTACAGCTTATAGTATACCTTCTTATGATTAAGTCTGTTAGCTTTCCCAAGACCTTCCTCTTGAGGTTTTATGTCACTCTTACGATAAGAAAAATAAAATTAGATGCAGTATTCCAGATATGGCTATTCCACACATCCATGTTCAAAATGAATAATAAATCATAATCAAACTAAGGGTCAAATGGGCCTTTAGTTATAAGTTAAAGTAATATCTTAACATCACATCTTATTTCCTTAAACAGTATGCAATAAAAAAATAACGATTTATAATTTGAAGTCTGAAAATGTAGTATCAATCAACTGTTAGAAGATCAGTATTTGCGTGCAATGTGCCTTTATTAGAATTTACATACTCTTAATTTAATTGTAATTGCAGCTAAATAGGTATTTATGATTATTAATTTGTGCTTTAAAAAGGTTAAACATGAGAATTGCATATTGCTGAAGTACAGAAAAACATTAGTGAGTTACAGTATAATTAAGTAGTGCAGCTTTAATTAAAAGCAACAACATTGCGAAAATAAAAATGAAATTTAAAAACTAGCAAGGCATGCACCTTTATTCAGATTACACCTTTTGCAATTTTATCAAATAACAAATGGTAATTTCATCAATCTATGTGCTACATATTACAAAAACTGTGGTTACCTTAAATCTTGCTCAAAAACAGTATCAATTATTGTTTGCTAGATGTAATCTGATTACAATAATGAAATACAGTCAATTACATTTTCTAATATAGTATATCCATACTCAACCATGTCCTTTTATATGATTCATAAATGAGTAAGTTAGAAAAAAAAGTTACATGCATGCTGATTGTTTGACTGGAAAATTCCAAAAGGGTAGCAGCTTCATATAAACTATTAAGAATTTTGTGGTAATATTTATATTTTTACACTGTATGGACATTAATGTGTAGTTGCTATATAATCCTTTGGTGAAAAAAAATCTTTCTTTACTACATTCACAATGTAAATCACTACTTGGCCATGATTTTTCCGTAATGCATATTTAATGCATATTTAATTATTCAATAACCAGTAATGAGTTAAGTAGTCCTACTCATTTACAATAAAAAAGTAGTGGGTTATATTAAAAGAGAATATCATATCAAGAGCAGTGAATTAAAAGTAAAACTGAAAACACAGAAGACATAGCCACAGCAAGATGTTCAAATTACGGACTGTTGTTGAATACGTATATAGTAAAAAACTATAGTACAGCAGAAAAATATCTGTTATGGCACACTGACAAGGAATTCATTCATATGTACTTTCAAATTATGCCTTTGACATACTTATGAGAAAACTGTAACTACATAGAACACAGGAGGGGAAGTAAATAAAAAAAGAATTATATTTTTCTTCATTTCATTATTGTGGACATTCCAGCTTTTCATTCATGCATGCCATTCATAATGCATTGTTAAATGTAAGTCAGTTAAGTGCACATTTAAAAAATAAAAGTAATCTTGCAAGGGAATGCAGGCTGTGATAAGGCAAAGAACATGATCGAAAGCACGCAGGACAATGAAACTGCTTACTTCAAAGCTTTTTACTTCTTCTCCATCATCGTCTTCTTCATCGTGGCAACTCTAGTTTAACATACACAACAGAAACAGATCATCAAACTATTTAAAGTAATGAGGCGTGACTCCGAAATCAAAATATATATAAATAAATAAATGAATAAAAATACAGGCGAAAAAGTTGAAGTGTGAAGGTACAGAAAAATAAAACCAAACCAAGTATTAATCATAGTACACTGAATGTGAAAACCCAAGATATTTTGCAAATTTTATAAACTTCTTCTACTGTAAGATGACTGACATTTGCTATTTCTGTATGTAGACATTCATACAGATGTTTAGAAGTTATGCCTCGTTTCCTTTAGTTTCAGCTATACCTCAGGTTTACTGATAAAAAAAACATTCTTAATCTTTGATGCAGTGAATGAAAGACATACATGAAATAACGAGATAACCATTCATAATAGCAATATACTTTATACGTATTTACAGTACTTTATAACAAGACCTCAGTCACACTGGTTTATTTCAGTTAAGATTCAGATTTAGAAAGCTTTAGTTGTGTGTACATATAAACAGCAGTAAAACTCACCCAGCCATTATTAATTTAAAATGAACCTAACACAGAAAACTTCTGCAAGCCACAGTTGTGACAGCATTCTCGTCAAAAGGAAAACCAAAAAGCCAATGAAAGTCTTAACATTCCAGTCCAGGCTCACTGTGCAGTCTTGCACTACATTTTATGAATGTGTATGATTCCTAGAATATGCTGCACGGGACCTAAGAGACACATTGTATGCATTGTGTACTTATACTTTCATTGTTACAAGTTAACGTTTGCATTCAAGAGTAGTTCCATCTCTAAATGGTAATTTGGGTAACAACTCTTTACCAACTATTAAGTAATACATTAGATTCAAACTTTAAAAATAATACTGATGAGTGCAAACGCATAAATTCCATCTCTGAATGGGAAAATGCAATTGAAAATGTAGCCACATATTAATACTAACAATACAAAGATAAATACTAAAAAAAGGAAATATGTAAAAATCAACCAAAACTACACTTCTCAAATTTTCTGCAGGGTTAATCCACATTACAAAATGAGTTGATGCTAATGCAAGTTAATCCTCTTCTACTCTGTTAAGGTTTGAAACGGGTAAGATACAACACAAACCACAGAATGAGAGTAAAAAAGACAATAAATGCCACTGGTACTATTGGTATGGATCTAAATGATTAATGATTGTTGAGCATTTCCATGCCAGAAGTATATTCTATGACCTCCATGACATATCAACAGTGTGACTGTATGCAAATAAAAGGAATGTCAGTATATTTTCATTTAATATGACAAGAAACATTTTTAGAGCCTTGCTGTTCCTCAATATAAAACTACTTGTGAAAAATAAAACAACACTTTTCCTTGCACTCCGTACACAAAATAAGAAATGAAGTAGAAATAACAATTTTCCTGTTTAAATAGTTTAAAAGTTAGTCATATTCACATATTTAGGATATACATGCATGCAAATACCAAGCAGCATGTCGAATGATCACAATATAGTCAGCATCATCAGTCCGCAGTTTCCGTTTACAAAATGGTGGGCTCTAAACACAGTTCTTTTATTATGAGTACATTGTCCCTCCTGGCACTGCTTCGGCACTTTCTCAGTTGACAAAGCCTTGACCATCTTTCATGTTGCATTTCTTGGCTGGGGGTGGATAGGGTTGTGACTGCTCACATTTCATTTTGGTCACTATACTGCAAAGACTTGAGTGTTTGGCAAGCAGCTCATTTGCCAGGGAAAGGCGTATGAAAATATTGTCAATGGTGCATTCCTCCCTTTGCCTGTGAACATCTCCATGTGTCACAGCACCACAGTCTCAGACAGTGCCTCTCATCCCTCGGTGGTCAAGTAGGATCTTTCTTTAAACAGATGATAGCACTTAGCATGTATTTTGCTATTCATATCAGTGCCTATTTAAAATTTCCCAAGGCTTGTCGGATTTGATTAATATACACTGAGTGAAAGGAGGTCAACATTTGATCAAAACTAACTGGTCATCAATGATGATTATGTTCTGTCCTGGCTTATAACATATGATTTTAGCAAACATCTACCATCAAAGTATTGTGTCTGTATGTGATTCAATATGTGCAATTTTTGTTCCCCCTAAACTGCGCTTCACATACAATTAAGTTTCACTTTGCATCGGTCCACTTGGCCTCAGTCATGGGTGTGTTCATTCACAGGTTTCATCCATCCACTCCACATTATTTTCTTTAGTCTCTTTTTGTAAATTGATGCCGGCTTTGTGTTTCATACTTCCAGTTATGTAAAAAATATTGTAATACTTTTTCAAGCAAATGTATATACTTTTTTACATAATGAAATAATTGTAGCAGTAACAGGGCATGGTAAATGGTGTTTCTAGCATTATATAAGTTATGCAAATAGACGGATATATAAAACACTTAATTATAAATCACACCATGGATAGCACCTACCAGAAACAAATTTACACTTCTGTGCAGAAGAATATTTATTCAGCAAAAAATGGGAAGAAAAATAAACTGTAACAAGTACATCTGTTATCTCATTACATTCAAAAGGTAACTCTCATTACAGCAATACCTTCTCATATGTCAAATTTTTATTTTTCCTGGTATGGTGCAGCACATTTCTGAACTTATTCTAAGTTTGAACTCAATAACTAACATGACTTATTGAAAAAGTCTAACTTTAATTTAACTTTCACACTAGTTTTAGTTATCCTTAATACTGATTTGGAATGCATCAGTATCTGGATGGTCAGGCACAGAATGCTGACACAAGAAGTAATTATTCAGTAGAGGAAAAGAAATACACAAATAAGATTGACAGATTGATTATGTATTATGAATATGAACCACCTATCTTCAGGATATATATCAGCAATTAAATTAGTGTCAGGAAGAGTGTAAAGCTGTTCTTTGTTCTTTTTACCTACTACTAAACCATAATCTTGGCCACTAAATATCTGTTTACATACAAAAAGACTTCGGTAAGTAATTAAGGGACATGCCACAAATACACATATCCATTTTAGCTTAAAACATATAAGACATACTTTTTTTAAGTCATCATTCTTTGTAAAGTGTCAAAGAATTACTATATATGTTATGCATTGAATCGTTCTTGCTATACCACACAATTTCATTATCCTTGTATAACTTGAAGAATGGAAACAATTGGTTAAATGTTAAGAGATATCTATCACATGTCATTGGTTTATTAAGGATGTTGTAACTTTAAGAATGATTAGAGGGTTCTCTGTGCATTTTTTCATTAACTTGTAAGTGCATTCATTCAACATACAATAACGGAAAATAAGAAGAGAAACTGAAATTATTATGGGAGTCTAACAGACTCAAAAAGTCTCAAATTATGGAAAGCTATATTACGAATGATATCACAAGTATCAAATAGGAGTTTGGCAGTATGGTGGTGCAGTGTAATGTGTTAGTTTTATATTCAGCATCAGTTGGTTTCTGGGTTCACTGTCTGGGAGTCTTTCTGTGTTTATTTCATGTCTCCCATTTTTGGGTAGACTTTCTGCTGCAGGTAGAAAAGATGCTTTCATTCTGGCTGAAAGCACAAATATGTATAAAATACACTCTATGTGTAATTTAAATACCAAACAAAAAAAGATCAATTTGTGATTGTTAACTTGTATTTCAACGATCCCCCTATAGCACCTCTATAGTTATATCAATGAGTATCAAAAGTATTTTTTCTTTAATGTATCAATTTAAAATTTCAAACAGACTGTGAATTCCTACTGCACAGGCCACTATACCACCAAAGCTTAGACAAAACATTTTATAATAGGCAACAAATTATTTTTGACCAAAAAAATTGCAATATAATATATAGAACTACCTTTGCCATAATGTCAGCATAGGCCATATACAGAAAATCTTCTTCCAGCTTACTATCAGGAATAAAAGACATAAGAAAATAAGTTAAATGATACACATACTTTTATATAAGAAAGAATGAATGAAGCTGAATAAAGATTAATAATGGTAGTGTAATTCATCATGCCTTTCAATAAAAAGAATAAAAACCTGCACTGAAAATATGAGGGCAAAACAAAGGTATTTGCAATATGCATAAATTCTTAGTTACATTTTTCTAAATTGCTTACCTCTAGCATTATATGGCAAAATATGTATGACTTATACTGACAAACTAAAAGTGGTCTGTAGCTTTGGGGTTATTTTGGTACTTCTAAAGCAACACAACTGCCACTTAAACTACAACCTCAGGTGAGGGCTGTGCCAAATGATAATAAGTGTAAGTGTTCATCGACTGGAACAAAATCTGTCTAGAAAAAGGTTGTGTCCATATGCAAGTTATTGTATAAATGAGCTAAAGCTTTTAAATTGCATAATTTTTATTGGTGACTACAGTAGCATCTGGCATGTGAGTGGTACAAGACATACCTAATAAATTAATTCACAACAACAGTATTACATAATTGAACAACACTTATGTATTTGAAGCAACCATGTACTTCAACCCTTGAATGCTGCTTACGATTTCAGTTCTGCACTACCCACCACTTTTCTGTTAGAGCAGTCCTGCTAAAGAGGAGAATGAGCTGGTGTAATGGATCAATGCGCTTCACTCCTTCATCTTCCTCAACAGGTTCCTCTCCTGGTTTCTAAAATATAGATGCTTTTGGGCTTTAGAAATCATGCTTTTTACAATTTTTTGTCAGATAAATGTATATTAACATTAATGACCTTTTTTTCCTCAGAGTCAAACATACTGAAAGTTTTGTATTATTTGGAATACACAGTATATGCCACTTGTTCAAATGATTAATTAAGGTTTACATTAGTTATAAAAGTAATATAACTTTTTTCATAACTGATTGGAACATTCTGAATAGTAGTTTCATATAAACTGTACATAGCGATAAGGGTAACTTTATAGAATGTAATTTAACAACGAAGAGTAAAATTAACCAGAAAATTAATTGAAGCCTTTTAAAATTAAACAAATATTGTAATCCTACCGCTAAGTCTTCTATTAATTTGTCCTCAAAATAATGCTCTTCTGTTTCAATCCAGGACTTTTCATATCCTTGAAGAAAGAGGTTTACAGCTCTATGCCTGCAGACATAAATGACATATCTTTAGGTAAAAAACTGATTAAATATTCTGTCCCTGAACTAAGAGAGTCACCCATTTGCTATCAACATTATGTTCAAATTAGTGTTGGACAGCAGTGTCCTAATCCATTATGAGCTGACATACATTTTTCAAACATGGTATGAATTTAACTCTATGTGATTGTAAGTTTTTTTGCTGCAGTATAATATATGATCTAGTTCTCAAAATCACAACTTCACCTTCATTTTGATAATTTAACCAAAACAGTGGCACAATTGTCTACTTATTGTAATTAAATTAGTAAATGTATATTGTATAGTGTCCAGTTGTAAAGATGGGCAGGCAAACTTAGGGCATTTGGCAATGTTTTTCCAAAGTTACCCAGTTACAAAGGAATGCCTGCCTTAAATTGAAGGCAGGAGAACTTTGATCCCATGTGAGATTATTTGCAGCTGACATTTATTTTAAATAAAACCTGATTATATTCTGTAAATATTTATATGATATTGCAGACACCCAGTGCTCAATTGTGACATACATGTGTGACCTGTCTAACTTGCATATTTTTATAGCACTTGGGCTCTTAATTTTTAACTGAATTGTTGAGTTTAAACCATACCTCATAAAAAAATAACTACTACAGTAAGAAGCTGCCATACATATAAACCTAATAAAAAGTTATAATTTACTATATTCCAGGCTTACTTTCTAGGTTATACTTTCATAATCACAGTATTTATTAATTTACCATGGGATATTGTATTAAGTGAAGCATTTAATATAAATTTATAAATAAAGTAAGCCCCTGTTCTTGTGATTAAAAATGTTATTTATATAACACCAGTCTAAAAATGAAAACAAATGCCTTAAAATGTACAAAATACATTCAGGTTCAAGCCAAGTATGGATTTATGTCTTTAGATTGCACATTGCACTTATTATAACATAATGTATCTATGCCTTTTTGAGATCAAAATATTGTGAGATTCTGCTATTTTAAAAAGTCCTGTTATGCTCTGCAGCTCATTGCCTGTCTCTCTTCATGGCCACTTTCAAACCCTGTAGCTTGTTTGGTGAATTCTGCAACTGCCTTTTCTCTTGAGATTGATTGAAGCACTTAGGCCACAGTTGGCTCAGTTAATCATTTTTACCTATTACTCATTGACAGCAACATGTAAATTGAATGATTTTTTTGCACTGTTATATTCTTGAATAAAAGCACATGTGGTTATTTGATAGTTAGACTGAAGTCTTCACACATTATACACTTCATGTAATTATTAGTATAACATGAAAACAGTTTCTGCTTTAGGTATGTGTTCAGCATTTCTTGCCTCACATTTCCTTTCATCCTGCACTTACCCAGATCTTTGTAGACATGGAACACGCATGAAATGCATATATTCCAAATAACGATATATTATTTACTCTCCACAACTCCAGGCACCTCACATGTAGATAAACAGACTTGAGCTGGGAGAACTTTTTGCCCGAGTTGAGCTCCACTGGAGGTGTACTGTATGTGTTTGTGTGATTGGGGTTGGGGGGTTGTGGCTGGGGGGGTTTGGGGGTGGATGAGATAGCAGGCTGCTTGTGCTGATTGACACATTTACAAAACAAAAGACGCTGATGAGGAGAGCTGTGAAGGAATTTAAGGTGGCATGGGATTGTGAGTATTTCGTAGGCTTCAGGGATTCTAGTGTTAAAAACATCTATTTATATGTTTGTTTTATATATATATATATATATATATATATGTGTGTGTGTGTGTGTGTGTGTGTGTGTGTGTGTGTGAGAAAATTTACCTAATTAAAAATGGTCTGAATACAAATTACTGTTTGACGAAAAAAGTAAAATGTGACAACTTTCCTAGACAGTAATCTACTGCAATTCTGACTATACAGTATAACTGCCACAGAGATTCTGTTCCCAGACTCATCAGGTTCATCTCTCCAAATGGTTTAAGATACCTATGTATAGGTGTGTTTTAACATAGCAATGTAACACATCAGCCTTGGTACAGTTTTGGTAGCTAAATATTAAACAAACAATGGATTAATGGTGATGTTATAGTAGCCTTGTTAGGTGGATGCTTCTTTAATTTGTATGCCTTAATATTTTTTAATTTTGTTATTAAGTCCTGTTTACTCTTAGGCATATTTGTTATTAATCTAAAATACTGTATGCTTTATCTGTTATTGTATTTGTTTAAAAATTCAATATCCTCCTGTCAAGCATTACTTAGAATAATCTATTTGTCACTATTTAGGCAAATAAGCTATCATTTTATAATTATTCACGCACATATCCATCTACATACTCACTCACACTTATTTGGAATTACCAATTCACCTAACATGCATCTGTTTGGGTATGGAGGGAACAACACTCACTAAGGAAGTATGTGCAAAGTATACATAGACAAAGACAAGACACAAGATTCAAACCCAGTATAACAGATGTGGGAAGAAGTGGTACTACAGTGTCACCCAACACAAGAACTGCTTATCTATGCATTGATCAGTTTCTCAGAAAACAACATTTCTATTTCTAATACTATTTGGACTGCGGTGGGTTGGCACCCTGCCCAGGATTGGTTCCCTGCTTTGCGCCCTGTGTTGGCTGGGATTGGCTCCAGCAGACCCCCGTGACCCTGTGTTTGGATTCTGCGGTTTGGAAAATGGATGGATGGATGGATACTATTTGGATATAATTTTCAAAGTTCTCAATAGCTTCAGACATTTCATTCTGCACTATTTTACTTTATTTAAAATATAGAAAAATTCCAGCAATGATGGTCACGATGAAAAGGCAAGCAAACAGGAACATTTCCTTCTCTCAGGAAAAATATTACGAAGAATCTTTGATAAAATTTATTACTTCCAATTTCTTTTTGTTGTCATAAACATACCTTAAAAACACAGAAGCTTTGCTGTATTTAGTAAGTTTTAAGGCCTTTTTCCATATTTGGATAAATCAATTTAAAAATACATTAAAAAAATTTAAATTTGCAAAAAAAAAAAAAAAAATTTACCTAACAAAGTTTCCCAAAGCAAATTAATGTATACCGTTATAGTGAAATAATACCAATCTTATCTTTTCCATCCATCACCAGTCCGCTCTTCTCTGGGATTTATGCAAATGTTTTACTTTTTAAGCTCCAGCATGAAAGAGTAATTTTTGTGATTAAAATATGAAGAAAACAGTTACTGTCCCCCTTAACAGTTCTCCAACCTGTAAATTGCATGTCAACTGTCAACTCAACTCAATATTCTTAATGAAAAGCTAAGTTGTAGAAGGACACCATGAAGATGATAACGTACAGATGTGAAAAAGCACTCTAGTTTGGAGTTAAACTTAGGAAACTAAGATATATGAGGTGGTAAAACGTTGTAGCAATTTTGCTGCAAACATTTCTTATTCTACAATAAGAAACATTAGAAATCACTATAATAGATTTTTCATTCTCACCTTGGTAAATTATATAATGGAGCCATTCTAAAACATGCCACAACTGCTCTTTTTCTTTGTTTGGACAGTAATTTATGCCAGACAGCTTTCTTACTCCTTTGTGGATGCTCTACCTATGTATCAAAAATATGAGGAGGGCATATTATTTCTTTTGTGCATTGTTGATATATAGGCCAACTAAATCCATACTTTATTTAAGAAAAATACATACTATTACTCAGCTTAAACAAGATTCATAAATGGTTAACAACCAGTTGTTTCTTACAGTAATGCAAAACAATATCCAGACAGTTTAAATTCTATTTCAACATTAATTTATTCATGAAAAAATTGTATCACATTTATAAATATACTTGCATTTGTCAAGGACAAAAAACTCCATGAGCTTAAACGATACACAACTCTATAGACAAACCTGCTCCAGATGAAACAGCACATTTGCTATGTCTAAAACACGCTCTACTGTTTTCCCTGGATCTGAAGAATCTTCTGTCCTATTTGGTAAATCTTTATAAAGAGCCATTTGCCACCGAATAGCAGGGTCTTCCAGCTACAAAATAAATGAGATAAAAACACACACTATTAAAATAACCCAGAATTACCAAAATTAAAAATTTTCAGAAGTAATAAATTTCACTAATGTCAATATGTGTACAGTATGTCTGTACAGAAACTTTGAGCAGGGTTTTAAATATTATACTTTTGGATTTTATTTATCAGTATTTTCAGCTCTTTTAGCATCTATCCAGAGATGGGAGCAATACATAAAAACAAACAGAAGTGTAAACATCTGCTGTTTTCTTTTTAAAGTTTAAGATCAGTTTTTGTGCTTTATTTATTGCTAGATCGACATGTATCCTACATCGCTGTGTTACTGTAATGGGGATTAAAAAAATGCACCGAAAAGAATATGTGCAAAAGAGACATGAACTGGAGTTAACAACTGCAAAAAAGGCACTTGTTTTCTGAAATGTTTGTTAAATGTTCTTTTTCCTGTTGTGCATTTATAAATAAATATTAAAACTTATTAAGCCTGCTTTCCTGCTGGTATGGTTTGTCCTATTTGTGCCACTGAGAACCAGGAAAATGAGTTATTTTCTCAGCTAGGTCAATCAACGCTGTAAGAAATAAACTATAGTAATGTCATTCCTAGGTGAAGTCTTAAGGTAGTAAACTATAGTCTTCGGTGCAAGTCCACTGCAATTGTGAACTGTATATCACTAAAGGTTAATTAAGTGAATGAACAGAGAAATGGGAGTAGAGACAGAGGCGTAATATATAACCATAGTCTATAGAAAAAGAATCTGTGCATCTGATAAATGGGGATTTAATGTTTTTAGGAAAAGTGTCCCCAAAAGCCTTATCATATGCTTAAAGAGAATAAGCACTAGGTTTAAAGCAGTGTGTTTTTGAATTTAGATAAATAAGACAGCAACAAGTAGAAATAGTTCACCTTTAGCCCATTGCCAGGAAAAGCTACAAAATTAGGATACTTTAAACGCTATAAACTGTATAAGACCAATAATAACAATTACACATTTAGAATAACATCCCAAGGGCCAATATGGATATAGCTGCCATATGAGTCATGCAACAAGGTGAATGGTCAAAACAATAAAAGTATTAGGTTATGCATTCAAGTAGCAATGCTTCTCAAAAGTAAACTCTGGTTACTTCTGCTACAGTTTTGCAGTTTGAGAAAAATGAACAAACTAATAGAGTAATACCTCAATTAAAAAAGTAGATGCTTGCCAGGATTATAGCTTGTTGTAAGTATACTGGACATGTATTGTAATGACTCGGGGGTGCAGGGGAGGTGAGTTTGTGGGCTCCCGCGGTTTGCTATCCCATTCCTTGGCTGCATTATAACAAAGTTACCACCACATCAGTTTTTCAAAAGGTTCCTTACATGCAGCTGCACACACTCTCATCTAGCTCATTCACTGCTTAGTCAGTTAACGCCGCTGGTTCCACTTCATACCTCAAGTGGGTTCACATGCAATAACATCTGACCCACTTTACCTAACTATGTGAGAAGATACAAGTGAGGATCCTTATAGAGACTTGCTGGAGACCAAGTGCCAGACAAATAGATGTTAGTAGCAGAGAAGCGCATCTCTGAAATGCCTGAGGGTTAAGTGAGCTCAATCCATACCACCCACACTTCCACGCTCTGTACTGGCTTCTTTCATGACCGAGTGCTACCCCCTGTGGTTTAATATGTGGCACTTCTTTTATTGAGTATCTACTAACTTTATAATATGCTTTTTACTTTCTAAAGATGCTGCTTTGAATTTTTGTGACATATTATGCAAAATAAATGTATTACTTTAAAAATATTAATATCAATGCAGTATGTGTGAAATAACTAAGCATTATAATAACTAATATAATAACTAAGCACATACAATATGAAAAACAGACAATGTCTATTCTGTGCCTGTGCACACAACAACAGCACTCTAGCAGAATGGGACTTGAATTTGTGTATGTACCATAGCATATTTTATGCTGACTTTGACATAAAGGATTTTCATTTCACAGGATTCTTTAACAAAGGTAATTCCTGTATTTGAATTTATATCAAACATAGCTTCACATATTTTTTAACTTTTTATTTTAGGATTAAACAATTATTTCTAAAGGCAAATAAACTCAATATTCCCAAATGTATATTTTAAAATAAAACATGGCTTTGATTACAAAAGTCTATATGGGAAATTATCTGATCAAATCTCTACACCTTCATTCTGCATATACTAAAAAATGTTTGTTTAGTTAATCTGGATGATAATCACATCGTCTCTTTTCAGCAGAAACACAGGTCACAAAGACTGAATGTCTTGATTTAATATAGCTACATTATTTCAATTAAAGCTACTGACTGATTTTTAGTCGTCTCAAAGTATATATTATGTCATGCTTTGTCTCTGTTCTTCATTAAATAATTTGGATGCAAAAACAATATTGTTTGCTCTAACAAAAGGACAGACATCAATGAATTGTTTTTCCATCTTGTTTTGAAATGTAATTTATATACATTTAGTAATAAAGCACCAGATAGCTTTGTCTTAAAAACAGGCGTAGGGTTTAATAAGTAGGAATTATTTTAACATAACTTGCATTCCACAGACTTACTTTTCCTTGTAGGTGAAGGTTATTACGAATTATTTCCCTGACTTCATCTTCTGTGTCCTTCTGTTTAAAATAAATAAATAAATAAATAACTACATTGAAAAAAATGATTTTACACCTAGATATATATTTGAACAGAAATTACAGTAAACATTAACACGTTTATTACAATATAAAAAAACCTTAAAAAAATATTAACGTGTATACCAATTCCATCTAGAGGCACATGTAAATAAGATTAGGCCAGTTTAACAGAAATACACCTGCTTGCGTTAAATAAGTGTGCCTCAGACTGATCAAGCATGAACTCAAATGACTTTTCAAAGACATTTCTAAATCATTTCTAAATCATATCTAAATGGTTATTGATCAATATTATACCTATTCCTTTAGTGGGATCAGAAACCTTACAAAAATAACCTACAAAAATAAGTATATACTCGAGTATAAGCCGAACTGAATATAAGCCAAGGTACCTAATTTTACCTACAAAAACTGGAAAAACTTACTGACTCGAGTATAAGCCTTGGGTGGGAAATACAGCAGCTACTGGTAAGTTTCAATAATCAAAATAAATACCAATAAAATTACCGTACATTAATTGAGGCATCTGTAGGTTAAATGTTTTTGAGTATTTATTTCAAAGAAAAACAATAACAAAAACAATATAGTATCTCTCTCGCTCGCTCTCCCTCTCACGTACCTGTGTGTGTCTCTCTCTCGCGGGCGCGCGCGCGTGTGTGTGTGTGTATGTGTCACTCTCTCACGATCTCTCTCTCTCTCTTTCTCTGTATACTCCAGCTTTCTGTCAGGTTGGCGGGGGCAGCGGGACCTGACTCGAATATAAGCATTTTTGGTGCTGAAAAACTCATCTTATATTCGAGTATATACAGTAATTTGATTTTATGTTGTAGTCAAACTAAGGTTTTGCTTCTGCTGCACATACTTATTGAACACAAAAACAGTAACAGAACTGACACAAGTAAGTAAATAGAGGCTAAATATAAAATTGCTGTGTAATAACACTGCACTACAATCCTTCGCAACAGCAAAATAACACAGCTTAGCCAGGACCCTGCCATATGGGTGGTAGTTATATAGTTGCAACTTATTGACCAGTGTCTCTTTGAAAGTGAAGGGGAATGAACACCACACCCAGTATGTTCGGAGTTCCAGTTCAAGTGTAATATTTTAAGTACCACTGCCACTAATTTCTAACTCGGTGTTAAAATCTAGTCAAGTATTAGTTCATAGGGAGCATCTTTAAGTAATTCAACAGGTAACTGGCACCACCTGAACAGAGAGGGGGATCTATCACTGTCCAATTCTTGTTTTTCTACCCACAGGTCATGGGCTCACTGGTTGGATGGCATGTGACCCAGTTCCTCCTCCACTACAAAGCCCTGCACCTTCCGGGTTGGCAATATATAAACCAAGAAGCCACCAGAAGGCAGGATTCATTCTTGAACCTGCACATAAAGAGGTCTGAGAACTTCTACAAGCTATTTGTCTTTCTGTTTTGGCCCAAACCCACAAGTCTTTGTTATTTTGTACTTTTTATCATCGCCAAATAAAATGGAGCAGCCAGCTGGTACCCCAATGATTTGTTTGCCTAACTTCTTCTTCTTTTAAACCATTAAAATCTGTATGAGTTAGCATATGGCATTAGAAGCTTTCCTTCTTTGAGGTATTTGGAACTTCTGTTAACGGCACCTCCTTCAGAAAAAATAAACTGTTAATAACTTTGTTATAATATTTCTCATTCTAACCATCCTTACTTTTATTTTCTTCATAACTTTATCATTAAGTGACAGAAGTATTATGATAATGCAGTGGTTGGAACTGTTTTGCTTGGACAAGCAACATAATTATATAATTACATGTTTCTTTGGGATAGGCATTTTATATTAATACGGACATTTTTATATTGTTTAGACTGTGCTATAATATAAAAGTAATAAACAGTTCATAATAAAAAATACCTTTAAAACATAGCCTAAGAAGAAGATTGCTTACCATAATGAACCTATGCTTTGCCAAAGCAATTAATTCTTGATCTCCAGGTGCACATATATTTAAACCAATTGGGAGAAGCCTTTTTAATGCGGCTACAATAAGAGATGTTTGCAATGAATATCTGTCTCCTTTTCTCTTTAACTTTTTTCTCTCTTGATCCAAAACAGCACCCTGCAAACCAAATACATGCACAATTATCTTCAAACAAGTTATTTAAATGAATAACAACACAGTTCCACTAATGAAGAAACAAATACTTTGAATCATGACAAAATAATAGTGCAGTCTACATGACAGACAACAAATTGTTCCATGCTTCAGGAATCACCCCTGATGAACTGATGAATTTACAATTTCTCTGGTTACTTTCAAGAGACAGAAATAACATTTGTAACAAAAAATCTTTAATAATGTAGAATTAAATATAGGAATGACTTTTTTAGCAATGTACTGTGAGGGATGGCCGGACAAATATTCCTGTCCACACCTCCAAGCCGCTAGATGGAGCTCTCCCAACAACATGGAAGTGCCCCAAATTCCAGCAGGGCCATATGGACATTGTAGTTTTTATAAACAGCCTTGCTGAATACCATGGGGACCACTAGGAGCCGCTGGAGGGAAGCTCACAGAGTGCTACGTGCCCTATAACCCGGAAGTGCGTCATAAACACATGACCGGAAGGAACGACGTGCTTCCGGGGTGAAGAAGTGGAGTTTTTATATGACCTGGAAGTGTTCCTAGTCACGTGGACAGAGAGGGCGAAACACTTCCAGGTCAAGGACTATAAAAGGACTATGGGAAATCCCAGACGTTGAGCTGAGCTGGGTGGAAGGGTGGCAACGCGTCTGGGAGTGAGGAGGATTATTAATTTATTGATTTATTGTCTATTGTGTTTATTTGAAGATTGTGGAGAAGAGGGTGCTTTGTACACGTTTTGTCCTAATAAATATAATATTTGGACTTTTACCTGGTGTCTAACGTGTGGTCTGAGGGTTCAAGGGGTCACGGGGACCCTTTTTCTAAGACTCTGTAAAGCGCCTTGAGCATGGGAAAGGCGCTATATAAATAAAATGTATTATTATTATTATTTATTATAAATCTGTCACAGTACATAATACAAACAGCAAATCACAATGGTGCAAGTGAACCCAATGACATTAGAGGTGGCATCCGTACCTTTGACATTTTTGATTTGGTATCAGTAATTAGAAATGACATGTTGTTGATCTCATTCTGAACCACAAAGTTCTGCTCCTCCCTTTTGAAATTCTAGATGGAAAAAAATAACGTGAATATTTTGTTTAAATATTAGGAATGCTGAAAGATTAAATAATTTGAATCTTTATGCAAATGTTTATAGCTTGCAATATATTATTTGTCATTAGTTTAAAAACGTGGTAGCATCCAGAGGCTACGGATGCAAACTGCTACAAATGTAAATGAACACATTTCCAAAATACTAATTATTCCAGTATAAACACTGAATAATAATAATAAAAATAATAATAACAAAACAAACTTTCTTGAAAACTTGCACACAACATTGCTTTGTTTGTTATGTGCCCTGTTAAAGTAACAGAGGCCATCAATAAGATTCTTTAAGAGTTTTATATGACATATTCACAATGAAGGGAATTGCTTACATGGGATTTTGCCCAGAATATGAAGACTTCTGCAACCATACGAAATAATTCTTCTGCCTCTGCATTTGGTTCTTTCAGCCACTTTGCTCTAAAGAAGTAATGTGATCAATTAGTATTATAAGCTTAGAAAAACAATGAAGACAATAGGATTGCTATAGACAGCTGTCACTGACTAAATATAGCAAACCTGGTAAGTCTGAGTAAGTAAGAGGACAGAGCCGACTATACTTCTTTAGAAGGCTGGTTTCTTTCAACATCTGCAATAAGATGCTGCAGATGTTCTATCAGACGGTTGTGGCGAGTGCCCTCTTCTACGCGGTGGTGTGCTAGGGAGGCAGCATAAAGAAGTGGGACGCCTCATGCCTGGACAAACTGGTGAGGAAGGCAGGCTCTATTGTAGGCACGGAGCTGGACAGTTTGACATCTGTGGCAGAGCGACGGGTGCTGAGCAGACTCCTGTCAATCATGGAGAATCAACGGCATCCACTAAACAGTATCCTCTCCAGACAGAGGAGCAGCTTCAGCGGCAGACTGCTGTCACTGTCCTGCTCCACTGACAGACTGAGGAGATCGTTCCTCCCCCACACTATGCGACTCTTCAATTCCACTCGGGGGGGGGGGGGATAAATGTTAACATTATACAAAGTTATTGTCTGTTATATCTGCATTTTTATCACTCTTTAATATTGTTTTTTATCAATATGCTGCTGGAATCTCGATGTATAAAACCTAAACTTGGCGTAAAGCCACATACATTTTCACAGTAGCTGAAACTCTGGTGTACGCAAGTTGTCCGCTCAGTTTTGCAAACTGGTGGCACCCAGCCTCAAAACAGTGCTTTTGTTCCTGTGTGGTTTCCCTTTCTTTTTTAGATCCACATCCGTTACGCAGCTTTATCATATACACTGCAATTAACAGCATATTGTTTATTAGTTTAATTCCTGTAAGTGTGTATTTTTTCTAGGGAAAAACAAAATGTTTGGTCAATCAATGGAAATATGTACATCTTGGCCTTAATAGTTTCTAAACAAATTATTCAAGTACCTAATTTATGATGAATTCAAACAAACACAAAAATAAAAAAATGAAATTGTCTGCTGATAACTGGGCTTTTCACTTGCACTTCATTATTAATTAGTAGTTAGTTAAAGAAAGCAATTATTAGGACAGTCTAACTGTAGAACATATGTAAACTGAAACAAAAATAAAAATTAAACTTTGAACTACTCTGCAACAATTTACACCAAAGTAAAAACCTACTGTATTTGTAATTTCTAAGAGCGCAGGCAGAGCTGGAATAAGAAGTACATCAAAATGATAAACTGTACAAACTGGCTTCCAAATAAGACCAGGATTATGAGACAAATTAGCAACACAATGGCCCACTAGAACCAGTGTAAAGTACACCAGTTCTAATGAATGAAAACAATTTTGTCTAGAAAGGAGTAGAAGGTTCCTTTTTTCTTCTTCATCTTTGCTAACAATTTTATATTAACAGGATCTTGGATGAAGAGGCAAGCATTTGGTAAACATACAATTTGAATTCTCTTATCCACTTTCTAAACTTGCTTTTCCTTGGTAAGGGTCATGGTGGAGTATAAACCATCCTGTCAATTATGAGCACAAGGCATCTGTCAGTGTATGTTTGAACTCTTGGTGGAAATCAGATTACCTCAAGAGAAAATGCACAGCTAAAACCAAGTCTACGCAAAAGGTATCCCAGCCAGCAACTGGATCAGGGTACAAGTGCTATGAGGCAGTACTGACGTAAACTGCAATTCCTAACAATACACATAATATTGAAGAAAGCACTACAAACTGGTAACAGTTCCCTTATGATTTTTAAAATACACAAAATTGTTATTGTATGCAACTACTTCTGTTGTTATCTAATGACATTTATCAATTCATATATAAAAAACAATTACTCTTGTCAATATAAAATGCTCTACACAGAGCTGATGTATACATTTGATATGGTAAGGTTCAAAATAAATAGACAAATATGTTATAAAATAGCCAGAAAGAAAGAAAAATTACTCCTAAACAAGAATGCATTTGTTGCATTCTTAAAATGATATTTCAGCTTAGTAACCAGGGTAGTTTTTTTTTTTTTAAAAAGGAAAGCACAATGAAAGTATGTACTGTATTTGATTAACAGTGTGATTGCCTAAAGATTCCTAGCCGTTTACAGCACAACTTGTTTCTTGAACATTTTTGTTTTCCATTTTACCTTATATATTAAAGATGCATCCAATAACAAAATCACAAAGTTTGTTGCAGTAATGAGGATGAAACATTTTCAAGAATATCCTATAAACAAAATATATAGACAGGAGAAGAAAGAATGAATGGCAAGTTATTAACTACCTGTTATAATCTACAAATCTAATAAGTAGAGGATAAAAGGCGTAGAGGTCACGGGCTAGTATAGTGAATTCGTCAAGAATAAGGAGTTCGGCTTCAGACATGTCTCCTCTGCCTTCTGCCTTCAGGTGCTCCTCATCTATAAGCACTGTTGCTGCTTTTTTCTTTAGCTTCTCCATAAGTGGCAAAAAGTGGGTTTTGAGAAGTTGTGGCTGTGCCTTGCTTATGATTGGCTGTGAGAACACTGAAAGGAAAAGATAGAAAAGTGAGAAACTCACAGTGGTAACATCAATATTGGCACTGGCATTCCTTCCCATTTTTCAGTTAAGAGATAATGAATGTTATTAGACACCCAGTTCATAATCCCTTACACACGTTCACAGGTAGTGGACAAGAGATGTCATATTTGACTTTATTTTGATGTACACAGTTGTAAAAAGTGTTATCAAAAGGTGCCTACAGTAGTTACATCACATATATGACTAAAATTAA
Organism: Erpetoichthys calabaricus; assembly: GCF_900747795.2. Classification (NCBI taxonomy): domain Eukaryota; kingdom Metazoa; phylum Chordata; class Cladistia; order Polypteriformes; family Polypteridae; genus Erpetoichthys; species Erpetoichthys calabaricus. Next base: position 70,983,340 of record NC_041408.2, read on the forward strand.
CAATCTGTACTTAACTACCAATATTCTCTACCATGACAAAATTATTTTAATAACAAAGAAATGATATACATTCAAATATCATACATTCTGTATTTTCAAGCAGTAATGCTTGAAATACAAATATATTTTTAATCAAAAGAGCTCTGTCTCTGAAAATGAGGACATGCCAAAGCTGTATACCAATATAAGAATAAAAAATATATAAAGAATATAGAACTAATGAACAAGCAAGTTTTACGTCATATATTTTTCATATTTTTGAACATATTCAGCAATAACAATTTAATTAGTACATAAACAATACAGCATTATGATGTAGGAAAATGCTGTACAAGCTATGGTATGACTAAACTAGTAAAATATACTATGCACAAAAACAAAGACACTAGAGAACTAGACAGTGTCAAATGAGGTTTGGAATGAGTTTTATTTGACATTACCTGCTAATCGTTTCATCCAAGCACCTTCATCAATACCAAGATTATTGTAAATGATTTTCAGGATATTTCCTAACAATGTATTCATGTGATCGGACGTCAAAGCAGTGCAGCACATGTCCATTTTGTCTGGGTTGTTTTCAGGTCCATGTTCCCACCAATGAGACATATAACTACAAAGCATTGGCAATATAACCTCCATCACATGTGGCATCTGTGTATATCGTACCCCAGATTCAGCAAGGTCCATTATTTCTTCAAGCAGTTTGTCCAAGAAAGGAATGCTTATACATACATCTTCAACCTGAGCTGGCAAGTTAAGAACTTTAATATAAAACAGAAATGAAGATAAAAAGATTATTTGTATAACTCTCAGTTTGACATGTACAGTATAATTTAATCCTTTTCAAGTTCAATACATTCAAATGGGTACAAAAATATTTTTATTTTAAGCTTACATGAGACAAAAACAACAGATATAAGACTGTTTCTGCAAACATTATAATAATCAAAAGTACATGTACACCATAAAGGATTTGAGTCCAGTGCTCTGTATCTATGAGACAGCAGCTCTGATCACTGCACCAACAAGCAATCCTTAATTCTGATTTAATACTCTAAAATGTTTGAGGCTGACTGACAATCCATTAAGGTAAAACAAAACGGGTGTTACACAGCTTTGTCTCATACTGTATTTTAATGAGAATGAATTAATAAGGTACTTTTTTAAAGATTTGAAAGGGAAGGTAAATGTAGATGCTAATATGCCTAGTGCTGTTGCAGTATATATTTGTGTTGCTTTCATAACTCTAGTATGTTAGCCTGACTGATTTTATTCAGTTCACACCCATACACATTGCATACCTGCACCTGAGAGACACTTTTCTATTTTTTCTCTTACAAATGGTTCCTTTAAATAACTTGTGATACATATTAAACCAAGCAGACTTATACCTAAAGAGTTAGTCCAATCACTTTATTATGTAATGGTTAAAATAGTATTACATTTAATGTTTTTCAGTTTTTAGAAACTTGCCTTGTTGGCACTGACTTATGGAAATACAAGTTAATGGTAGGGCGGCACGGTGGCGCAGTGGGTAGCGCTGCTGCCTCACAGTTGGGAGATCTGGGGACCTGGGTTCGCTTCCCGGGTCCTCCCTGTGTGGAGTTTGCATGTTCTCCCCGTGTCTGCGTGGGTTTCCTCCGGGCGCTCCGGTTTCCTCCCACAGTCCAAAGGCATGCTGGTTAGGTGGATTGGCGATTCTAAATTGGCCCTAGTGTGTGCTTGGTGTGTGGGTGTGTTTGTGTGCGTCCTGCGGTGGGTTGGCACCCTGCCCAGGATTGGTTCCTGCCTTGTGCCCTGTGTTGGCTGGGATTGGCTCCAGCAGACCCCCGTGACCCTGTGTTCGGATTCAGCGGGTTGGAAAATGGATGGATGGAAGTTAATGGTATATTTGTATAACCATTAACTTCCTTGTCTTCCCTCACATTTGTAGGATAAATGCTGTCAATTACCAAGAACCAGCATTTTTTAAACACTTATTAACTCTCAGTACCTATGATTGACACCATGAGCTGATAAAAGGAATTCTAGCCGGGTCACAGAGGCATATTCAGTTAAATGTTGAGTTGGGAAAATGCTCAAAGGACAGCAGGGAGAAGACAGCAATGCAGGATGTTTAGAACCACCTGTGTATTCCGTGTAGCAACTCTTATATTACTCTTCTTTCAAAGACTACATGGTTACAATGGCAGATATCAATTTTTAAGTCTGAGATCACGATCCAGCTTAATTGATATAGTAGATACTAAGCAATCAGCATTGATATGAGGTAAACTGAGAATAGTATGTATACTGCACCTTCAAGTAATGATACATGTGCACTGAACTCAAGTACACATACTTAACAAACAACTTGCATATCATCTACCACAGGGGTGTCGAACTCCGGGCCTGGAGGGCCGCACTGGCTGTAGGTTTTCATTCTAACCCTTTTCCTAATCAGTGACCAGTTTTCACTGCTAATTAACTCCTTTTCCCTTCATTTTAATAGCCCTGTTTTTAAGGATTCAGTCCTCTGAACTGATTTGTTTCTTCATTGAATGACAACCAAACAGAAATGAGATGTGAGACGAGCCAACAGATGACCTAAATACCAACCAATTTCACTCCAGCTAATCTCTTAATGTGGAGCCAATTCTTGCTGTTAATTAAACCTGTTATTTAATTCCATGGCTTTTTGCTGCTCTCATTCTGCCACAGCAGACATTTCCAAAACTGTTCATTTTTCTGTTTTTTTCTAAAGAACACCGTCAAAATGTTTTGGTGACCTGAGAGATCAACCTTACTGTGACCACCTTCACCTTTCTTTATTTTCAGATATTGTGTGATGGGCACAGGTCAGCTTGTCATGTGGTGGCTCCTTTTGTGTCTCATTACTGTTTGAGTGCTAATTAAGGAAAAAGAAACAACTAAGGGGCCTGAGTCATGTTAATTAAAACTAAGGGAAAAGAAGTTAATTAGCAGCAAAAACTGGTCACTAATGAAAGAGATGGTTAGAATGAAAACCTGCAGCCACTGCAGCACTCCAGGACCAGAGTTTGACACCCGTGATCTACCAGCAACAGCAACATTAAAGAAGGTATTAATTTTTAAGATGTCTATAAGAGGGCGGCACGGTGGCGCAGTGGTAGAGCTGCTGCCTCGCAGTTAGGAGACCCGGGTTTGCTTCCTGGGTCCTCCCTGCATGGAGTTTGCATGTTCTCCCCGTGTCTGCGTGGGTTTCCTCCGGGCGCTCCGGTTTCCTCCCACAGTCCAAAGACATGCAGGTTAGGTCGATTGGTGATTCTAAATTGGCCCTAGTGTGTGCTTGGTGTGTTTGTGTGTGTCCTGCGGTGGGTTGGCGCCCTGCCCTGGATTGGTTCCCTGCCTTGCGCCCTGTGTTGGCTGGGATTGGCTCCAGCAGACCCCCGTGACCCTATGTTCGGATTCAGCGGGTTGGAAAATGGATGGATGGATGGATGTCTATAAGAAGTGAAACCAACCTAAGAAAACAATTCTTGTTGGAAATTCAATAATCAAGAATGTTACATACAGTGTAGACAGCAGAAAACATAAAAAAACAAATAACTAACCTGTTCTTTCTCTTGAAGACTTTGTATTGTAGATGGAGTAAGGATTGTGTTTGTTTAGATGAGGTTCCAAAAATGACACAGGAAAGGCACCTGCAAAGGCAGCGAGACATTCACCCAAAGCAGGCCTCTGTCTGCAAATGAAATTACATTTTTCAAAATCAAAGGACAGACAATCAGACATTTAGCAGTTTGCTTTCTTATGTTTTACTATTAAAAAAATGGAAAGAGATTATTTCTTATGATTATACAGAATAAGGCACAGTAATTAAACTTTCAAATAGTTTAAAATGAGCAACTGCATAAAAACATACAACAAATAGGAGTACTGGTAAACAAATACATATACATGTTTGCAGAAAAGAAGGATAAAGTGTAATAATAGGTAGGGTTAATATTTATAAATTTTTTCCAAGCATTATGAGGCAATCACTTTATGTCAAGAGTCACATTCCTGATGGAAAGACCATTCTTATAATGTAATTACTTAAAAAACTGCATTGAAAAAAATTAAAAAAAATACGCATACAGATGTGGTGGCAGAATGGTTCAGTAGCTAGCGCCATTGCATTACAGATACAGGAAATTTGGATTATTTCACAGGGTGGTCACTGTCTGCATATCCATACTTCTCTCTGTGTCCATATAGATTTTTGGTAATCCACTGGGTTCCGTCCTTAAGCCAAAGATGTGTATGTCAGTGTAAATTTTTATTCTAAAGTGACTTTGTATTAGTGAGAGTTGGGTGCATGTACATTGAAGGACTTGTATGTCATCCATGGTTATTTCCTATTGTAAGCACAATCTTGACAGAACATGCTTTGATTCACCAAAACCCTGTAAAGGGAAAGTGGGATCAGAAAGTGAATCAGTAAACTAAACAGTGTCCTACTACTAACCCTAACCCTAACCAAACAAATGATTCAGTAAGTTTTTGGATTATTAGCATTGCTATTTATCTCCTTATTTCACTGTAAAACACCTTAAATGATAATAAAAAAATACCTTTAGAATAAAAAGCACTAAAACATCCTTGAACTGTACTTAAAATATCAATCAAACATTTAGTTATACTGTATATTTTATTTAGGCATAGTAATTAATATTATATTAAAACCTTCAGTTCACCTCACTAGAAAAGCAGCACAGCATAATAAAAAAAAGAAAAAACAGACAAGAAAAAGACCACAAAAATAAATATACAGTATGTACTGCAACCATAGATGACAAAACATTAATGAAATAAAGTTTCAATAAAGTATCCTTTGCTGAATATATTAATTTTTAACTATAGCAATATACTTACAATTGAACTAAATACAAAACAAAATTTTAACAACCTAATACTTTCACAATTATAAATGTTGTACCAGTTGATATAAGAAGATACCTTTCCACATAAATGCTTTTGCTAGTACCCAATCCATACAAGCTGTTAAGAATTCTATAGCAAGACACTTGAACATCATCCACTGCAAAAAGAAAAAAAATACACTTTATTACACATAAATGTATACTTAAATCTTCACCTGCAACCATTGCACATCAGAGGTATTGTGAGAATAAACTAAAGTACATTTAAAAAGTCATGATTGTCCTGTTATAGAGTCATCATTTTCACATTTACAGAATACAGTGAAATTGTTTTTTGCATGTGCTAAAAAACATACAACACAACTCCACTCTCCAGCACCATGATTAATAACTAAAACAAAAATCTTAATGTTACTGTATCAAAATATCACAAATTCTTTTTTGGTATAGTACAGCAAAAGCTAGAATTTTTCATATTGTAAATGAAGTTAACTTATATTAAGAAAAAAAACTTAGCATTCCTAGTCTTTAGCAATAGAGGTCAAACATAGACCAATTATTGTCTGACACTTTTGGAACAAAATACAAGCCACTAACAGCCTGTTGGGAAGTATTATGTCAGGTTGAGCAGGCCTGTGTGCACTTCACAAAGTACTTCAATAATCTGGGTGGCATAGTGGACAACGGGCATTAAGCAGGAAAATGAAGCACACAGCAGGAGCATGGTTCATCTAAGCACTACATGAGGAAGTGTAGGAGTCTCTGACAGTTACTATAGGATCTGATCAAAATTCAGTTTATTACCGAATCATATTATCAATGTTAAATGGAAAGAACGATCTGAAACTGCCAGTTCTAGTATTACGGGACCATGCTGTTACTGTAACAGATGTGGCAGTTAGGGCGATGCCTTGGAAACACATCCCTTCAAATGCAACTAAGGATCAGGTGTGTTAGGGACACGATAAGCTGATAAAAGGAATTCTTGCCAGGTCGCAGAGGCAAGCCCAGTTAAATGGTCAGGAAAGCACTCAAAGGATTACAAAGAGAAGAGAGAAATTTGAGAAGTGCTTTTTATACTGAAAATGGTGGGCATGTCGCTCAGCTATTACACCTAAAGCTCAGGGATCAAATTCTGGAGTTAGGTCTAGATGTTAGGGCTATGTTGTCTTGTCTGTTCGTTTTGGGTATTGGATACTCCTTGTGTTTCTCTGTCCCATATGTTTTTATCATTGCATTAATGAAGAGTCCTTTTTAACATTCTGTCTTCTGTGACAGACACTGTTTTGTCTTTACATCCTCTGCAAGCAGTGCCTACTGTTGTACTATGTGTCCTTACCACTTTTCCATGTGTTTTGTTTTCTGCATGCAAGAATCTTATTTGCAAAAACAGCTAGTCTCGTTAATTATTGATAGAACTACACTTCCTATAATGTATCCTATCCATATTCCGCTCTTGCCTCATATATTCCAACTTTTACACCTTTCATAGGTGGATTGATGTTTTTTATATGCATCTGTATTAGATTTCTTCTCACATGTCCCATATGACAATGTATTTCTGTGACATGTTTCTATTGCTGTTTAATAATATAATTTTATCTAAAAATCTTAAAAGAATTATGTTTAAGCTAATAACACCATATTTCATGTTGCTAAAAATGTAAAATGGAGATGCCACTTCCTTAATTAATTAAATAAACATTTGATAATGCATAGTGAAAAGCTGTGCTTCCCCTGTGTAAATGAGATAAAAGTTAAAACCTTTTAAATAAACACTCACATATAATATCTTCTCCAAAAAGATTTTGCCCGATGTGCTCAAAAAGAGAAGACAAGACTGGCAGAAGAGCAACCGTTGTGTAGTTGATGATTTGGGTGACTCCTTTGGGTTGCATCCTGGTATGTGCAAACTGACCCAGTTTCAGATTTTCCAGTGTCTTCTCCAAATCTTCTGCAGCATTTATGAAAAAAATCCTCAATGCTGCCTTAACAGATTCAAGCCCTGTCTTCATCACTGTCCTGCAACAGAGACACAAAAACAGCTGCTTAAATATTCAGTTCAATTAGTTTCTTAATTAATATCTGCTTTTGAGTATGTCAATAGTTCTTTCTCCATTTTGGACGTGCATCGTGTTAATTTCTGAGGACATGCTCAGAGGACGCGTCAAATGAATGCTGGGAACACGTGGCATCCAGGATGTGTGCGCGTACGCGTTCTGAGCGTAAAGTATAAACGAGCCCTAACGTGATGCGTGCGAGAGTTGCACTACCAGCAAAAAGTTGGGGGGTGCAGTGTGATAAAAGTTGGAATGTGATGTCAGAGTCTCTGTTTACTATCTACATGTGACAGAAAGCCGCTATGCGGATCCTATGGGATTGATGTGCGCACTTCGATGTTTGATAAATGGTTCGAAGTGGCGAAACAAAATGGTGACATACAGATGCATTCGTGGTGCTTTTATATTGAAGCGTCAGATATTCCCCATCGTAATGACATGATACATTTTAAAAGTCTCACATACCATCTTTTGTGCAATCTTTTTCTTTCTGTGGCTTCCTCCTGACCTGACAGCAGCGGCAAACAGCAATAGATCACCACGCAGAACACATTAAATGTATGATATTCCAACTGTCTGCACATTTAGAATCCTTAGATTTATACTTGACATCACTTTCATGATGAAATGCATTAAAGTATCCATATTACATTTTACAGATAAATTGTTAATTTCATTTAAATAATGAATACTGTTAGTAATTACACACATGGGGGTGACATGGTGGCAGAGCGGTAGCACTGCTGTCTCGCAGGGAGTCACGTCACTGATATTCTCTGCTTGGAGTTTCCATGTTTTCCTGCTGGGTTTCCACAGTGTGCTCCGGTTTCCTTCCAAAGATATGCAGATTTGGTGACACTAAAATGATGTTAGTATATTGTGAGCTGCGAAGCTAATCGTACCCCCAAAAGATACAGACGCCCCTGGGAAAACCCTTAGGAAACCCCTAGAAAACATAGACAGGCTACCTTCACATTTCTCCTTTCCCTTCTGGCCAGCTCTGTCGCATAATCTGCCTCTCGCGCGGTGTTCCGCCTTCTCAAAAAGCCTGTACGGGCTTCTCTCAGTTTGTTAAACTGATTGCTTGCACATCCTTATCATTCTCTCCTCCTGGGGAAACTGTCATCTCTGACTTGTCATGGAGGAGGACGTTTAAACTTTTGAAAAGAGACAAATGTTTGTTTGCAGTGTTTTGAATAAAGTTCCTTTCTTTTCTACAACCTCCTGTGTCTCTGTGCAAATCTGTGACCCAAGCGTGACAATATGTAACGTGTATTCACCTTGTGATGAGCCGATGCCCCGTGTGGGGATTGTTCATGCCTCGTGCCCAATGCTAGCTGGAATGGGCACATCCCTGGATTGATGGATTTAATCATTAAACATCCTTTTCAGAGATATTGCGGTAAGGTGTAATTGGAATTCAATGGATGTTACAGGCAATTCACAACACAGCGAAGCCGAACCTGTTCTCACCGTGATAATATCTCGCACTGCCACCTGGTGAATTCTACCAGATTTATGTAAAGTACGCACACGAGTATAAACAGCACAATGCTTGCATAGCAGGAGTGTCCGCTGAAGCATGAGTCGCGTCGCGTTAAGTATAAACCTGGCCTTAGTGATATGGAGCTTAGTCTTACTATAATGCAAGATATATTACTATTCTTGGCAAGTATATACTGTATGTAATTGCACATTCAACACATTCATTAAAACAGAAAGAATGTTCATACCTGGCATCCAGAGTCTGGCCCAATATATGAAGGCAATTCACTATTGATGTAGCATCATTCCCTAAAACAATAAAGCAGAAAATACTGCAAAATGTCATATACTAGTAAAATTTATTTTCAGAAATCAGCCAAAACACAAAGGACATGCAGAGTTGTTGAAGTTTGCAAACCACACTCAATTACAATAAACTGATTTTCGTTTTTTTTTACGAGAACCTAATGTAAGATGTCCATTAGGGCAGGGCAAGTTCTATGAAATGCATTGTGAATAACTAACCCCAACACCCCCCCCCCCCCAAGTACTGTGTTTCAGCAAGCTGTATTCATAACAAAAGAACATTTCCCTCACTGAGCCCTTGTTTAAAAAAAATTCCTGCTGTGGCTCTCATCACTTACTGTAGCGAGCAAAGTGTAAACACAATATACATGTATTCATTTTATCCCACAGGCACTACTGTACTCTTGTACAGCTACTAAATGGTTTTATCAATGACCAAAAGTTATTAATTACAGTATGAGGCTGACTTCTTTAAAGATCATAGGTGAATGCATATTATATTGTATGCATGTTGTAAATGGAACAAAATAACCTTTGTGTGAAACTCTGAAAAGATGTAGCTGTTTCTTAGAGACCTTGAACAACCCAACATCTTCTGGTAACCTAACTGGTATTACCATTGGCTCCCAGAACTCAACTAAAAAAGTCTGAAGTCCTCAGTGAGCTGAATCTTCGTTCTTTAAGTAGCTGATTTAGTCATTTTAAGGAACAACAAGGAAGAAAACAAATGCTGCACTAGGAGCAATTACTAACTAATTGCAAATTCAGTTTGTGTGAGTGACTCACTGTCCATATTCGGCTCTTGCCTTTGCCCAATGCTGCTACAGTAGACTGTCATTTACTTCCCAATTATGGTATAAGAAGATTTAGAAAATGAGTAAAGTTGTGTATTCCATAACTGAAGTTTTCCAGAACACAGAGAAATAAAACTTATAAAAAAATGTATACCAAGATTTTAAAATTTTATGATGTTTAAATACTCAGAGAAATGTCTATGAAAGCAATGTTTTCAAGCGGAAATAGACTGTTAGTGCCAAGGCAAAATATTGGCTACTGTAAATTTGTTAATTAATATTGTGACTTATTTTTTTTCCCACACCATGCTACATTTCAATTTACGTTATCTTAGGTTTAATATACTGTAAATTTCAGGTTGAATTCTCCATACACTATTTTCAAATGGAAGCTCTTGAGCAACATAAACCTATGCAAACCACATTGATTACATTATCACACTGTAGTGTGCGGCTGGGGATCTTGCCCGGCTGGGACAACTCCACGCTGAGAAGACTGAGGGAGCAAGTGTGGCCAGAGTGTTACCTCCCCCGGGATGCTAGATGGCACCCCCCCTGGGTTGCAGCAGTACCTCAGATTCCCGCAGGGCTGCATGGGAGTTGGAGTGTGGTGCAGTCCTGATGGGATCTGCAGGCACCGCCAGGGGGTGCTGCAGCAGGAGCTGTTGAGCCCTTATGGGCAGATCCTCCGCCACACCCGGAAGGGATGCCGGAAATGAGTAATCAAGCACCTGGAGCACTTCTGGGTGCATTATAAAAGGAGCCAGTAGCCACTACTCGGGGAGCCAGAGTCGGGAGGAGAAGTGATGAAGCTTGACCCAAGGAGTGAAGGTGGAGAAAGATAAAGAGAAGGAAGAGATGTATGGTATTGTGCTGTGCCTGTGCTGGGACTGTGTTATATTTGTGGAGAATGGGGAAGGCGTTTTCCACAAGGGAAAAAGAAAAAATAAAACCTGTGTGCCGTGAACTTGTGTCCCACATGTGTCTGTGTCCGGTTCAGCTGGCGATGCCAGCCTGGTGGACCACAACACACTGAAAAAACTTGTTCAGTTTGGAACCACTCTGAAGCCAGGAAAACCAATTATGCTATCTGACATACTGCTTCTGATTCTATATGCATTTTAAAATAAGTTTTTGTAAGTTACCAAAAGGCTGAGAGATGTCATTAATGAAGGAAATTAAATATAATGATACTGAAGCAGTATGTCAATCAATCAATGGTTGTGTTTATGTAAACCCTAGTATTTAGATAGTTTAAAAATTTAAATGAAAGGAAATATACCATATATACTTGTTTTCTCCCGTGACCCTGTGTTCGGATTCAGCGGGTTGGAAAATGGTTGGATGGATGTATACTTGTTTTCTGTATGGGTACTGTATATAGTGTATTATTAAAGACATGGTCAAGTTAAAGGTGAATTATTTTCCCTGAATGGGAAATCTAAGTAGTCTTGTGCAAAACAAATTCAGTATCAAATCAGACTACAGATATAATATACAATGAGATTTTAAAAATGCACTTGTGACAAAATTCTCCAAGAGGTACTGATTTCATTAAATAGTCTAATTTCTAGGAGAAGATTACTTGAATAAAATATATAATGCAGAGAAGGAATAAAGATTGTTAAGGATTTAGGTACAGTGACGTAGCTCGAGATCGCGCCACTCGGGGTGGGGTGGGGCTTCAATTTGCCGCCCTCCAAAGTATCTGAATATGTTAACTTATTTAAATAGAAAATTAAAAAGAGGTATAGAGAAAAATTAAGATACATTTTGCATAGATTTATTTATATATAGAGAAACAGCAATATTTTTTTCACATATAATTATATATAAGCATCAACTAGACAAGAATATAGTACTGATACGCACTGATAAGCCGTGTTCTGATTATTAGTTTAATATAATTACGCTGCGAAAACCAGAACTGGTGTGGTGTACAAGTAATAGGTGGAGATGAGCAAGAACGCATTTGGATTGATAACGAAACGAAATTATACATTGTGAATTAGTTGTTTATCTTCCTAGAAATTATTATCGGTGTAATGAATTTGTGAATTTCCTCTCAGATAGATACTTTATTAATCCCATCTATCTATCTATCTATCTATCTATCTATCTATCTATCTATCTATCTATCTATCTATCTATCTATCTATCTATCTATCTATCTATCTATCTATCTATCTATCTATCTATCTATCTATCTATCTATCTATCTATCTATCTGTTTCTGTTTAATTTTGTTATTACTCTCACATCAGCAGCACCCAGTACAGTCTAAGAGATGTAGAAAAGCTAGCTATGTTTAAGCTACACAGATGATATTAATATTAATAACAACTTTGCAGCAAATGGGAGAGTGCAGCAGCACATTGTTACAGGGTACTTTTTTTTTTGTTCAAATATCACGAATAGTGGTAATTTGGGAATTCAGATAATCTAAATGGACCTAGAACAAAGTAATATCAATTTCTGAAAGCGTACATACTTTTGTGAGGCCCCTGCACCACCTACAGCATTTGTCTCCTCTCTTCAGCTAGGTACTAATATATTTGTTTAGAAGAAATTGCAGTTTCCTGAATGCGTTTCATCTTTTTGCTAAATGTGATCTATACAGTAGTAGTAGTAATAGTACATACAAAGTAAAGCAAACTTCACACTTGTTGCATGCCTGACCAACATGCAACACTTTCCTACTCTCCGGTGACTCGATAAACAACACTGTAATTATAACTTCATTTTATTTAACAGAAAATGCAAGTAAGCTTATGTGATGTAATCCTTACCTGTTTCCACAAATAGCATAGTCACTATATTCAAAATTAACTAGTTACTAGCTTATATATATAGATATAAAAACAATTCTCTGTATTTAATGGGCAATCTCTATAAAGTATCTAAATGTGAATTTCCCCTTGGGATTAATAAAGTATCTATCTATCTATCTATCTAAAGTTTCTGTTTATTTTTGTTATTGCCTCATAAATTTCAACTGCTGTGTCTGATGCTGTCACAGAAGGACCGTCTGAAAATGATTTTTGAAGGATTTGTGAATGAAAATCAGAGAATTTGACTTTTTCATTCATGAGTGATATTTTTCCGAACTCTGCTGCTTACATGTGAAGTGTTCTGAGCCTTTTGGCCAATAATGCTGCCCCCAAAAACGTACCGCCTGGGGCGGACTGCCCCCTCCGCCCGCCCCTAGATACGCCACTGTTTGGGTAGGTTTTATTATGCCTAGGTCTGCTTATAGCTGTCCTGGAGACAATTGATCTACCTCAATAACTTTGCTTGCTGGCTCAATTAAGAAATTGCAGTCTTGAGCACCCATGTTAACCAGTACACTCAACAAGGTAAAGGACAGAAAAAATCTGCCAAACAGATGTATAGAGTATTTGTAGAGTACAGTGTCTCACATAAAACAGATGTAGTTTAATTTAGAAAGATAACCTCTGTTGCAATGTATTAACCATAAACGGCCATTAAAACATTGAAAAATAATTCATACGACCGCCAAACAGAATTACAAATTACTAAAAGAACAAGATTCACTAAAACAATTGTGTATTTTTCCTTATGATATTAGGCTTTATTAATGAAATGCAGCTACATTTATTAATTTATGCTTAGAAACTGCATCATCCCATACAACTAATCACAGTATATTCCATTAGAGTATGCTAAGTTCAATTAACTGGCTGTAACACCAATTTCATGGACATGCCATGTGTTCCTCTAGTACACTGGATGGTAGCATTCCTCTAGCACAGCTTCCATATGGGAGTTGTAGATCCAATGTGCAGCCCTGTTCAAGTCCTTTGGCACTCCTAGGAGGTGCTGTTGGTAGGAGGCAACCTTTAATTTCGAGGTTCTGCCTGACACAGAAATGCTTTCTAGCTAGAACGGTGATATGGGTGTATCTTGAAAAGGAGCTCCAATTGGAAAAACAACAAATGTAGACAATTGTATCTCAAATGTTCTAAGTCTACTTGGATAAAGAAGGTGTCAGTCAAACAGTAACTAAATGTCATATGAAAATCAAATATTTTGGCTATAGAACAAACACTTACTGGAAGGCTAACTAAAACTTAATTTCTACTTCTCCATACACATACCAACATACTCGTATGTAATCAAGAGAAAACAATTTAGTGTAGATAAATTCCTCATCGCAATTGGTTGCAGTTTTCATACCATTTCTATGGGTGCAATATTGACAAGCAAAAGATTAAAAGTAACAAGATTCAGAACCAAACATATGCTTAATTTGTAACACAGAATGTTTATCCATACTTGAGAAACAAACAGACAATAAGAGTTCTATGCCATTCAGTTTATTTTTGCACTGTGTACCACTACCGGGTGCTAAAGTGCTTTGTATTTTTTTAATATCGAGATCCATGTTTTGATTTAAAAATTTGTTTATGTGTTGTGGTGCAACAGAAATCCCCTCTTTTGAAAGGAAACTTTCTGTTTTACAGCCTGTGAGCTGCAGTGCTCTAGTCCCAGTGCTGGTGAAATAACTGATTTATGCAAAACACAACACGTGAAGCAAAGGTCTGGTTAATCATAAACTTACAGTGAAACGCCAACTGCCATTCTGACAAGAGTTTACACAGAATCATCAATTCAAAATTTGTTCTCTTATATTTATACTAGTCATTTAGCCCGTTACAATAATGGGCGCTTGAACAGTAGTGCATAAACATTAGTAGGAACAGTCTATATTAAATGGCAAGGGACTTTGACCTCATTCTTTTTGTTGGTCGTATTTTTCTTTCTTTCAGCCTTTTTTTTGTTGATGTTTACTTGCTCGGCTGACCGTTCTTCATGGGCTGCCGCCGTGTATTGTGTGTCTTTAATTTTCTGTGACAGTAATACTGTCTTGTACGTCCGCTGACTTGTACGTCCGTAATATACCTTTAATTTTCTCTGGCAGTAATACAGGCGTGCGCGTCGGTAATATGCCTTTAATCTCCTCTGACAGTAATACTGGCTTGTATGTGGCTGTAATATGCGTCACTGTATTGTGTACCTTTAATTTTCTCTCGCAGTAACACTGGTTTGTATTTCCGTAAAACGCCTCTAACTTTCTCTGACAGTAATATCGCACATCGCACCGTGCACCGCGCATGCGCACTTCACCAGAAGACACACACACACGGACACCTGGACGCACGCAGGGATTTTATTAAAGAGGATTTACATATACTATCATAACTATTTCCACACTTGTCTTTTCCAGACACAGCAACCTAATAATGTAGCCATTTATTTTTTAAACCTAATTACACTTTGAATACCACATTAAAATGTGAATGGGTCTTATTTTCAGCTTCACTCAAAACTACTGATTAAGCTTGGTATCTTATAGACATTAGGTGGTGTTTGTTCATTTTTGTGCTGCTCAAAAATGAAAATGAGAAAAAAGAAAGCAGTCAGTCTTTAAAATGGTGTTTCTCTCAGTGATCTCAGAATTGTTATGCCTATTTCTCCTTAAATTAACAGCAAGTTAAACAGTCCATCCATCCATTATCCAACCTGCTACAGGGTCATGGGGGTCTGCTGGAACCAATCCCAGCCAACACAGGGCGCAAGGCAAGAAACAAACCCCGGGCAGGGCGCCAGCCCACCATAGGGCAAGTTAAACAGTGTATAATGCATATGTCAAAATGTTGAAATCTTGTCACTTATTATTAATCATTGAATACATCCTTCTTCCAACAGTTCCGCTATAATAAATTTTAAATGCCTACACATATTTCTTCCAAAACAGATTTGTAATTGCAATCAAATAGGGGTAAGGATTCTTTATCCAGCTTCAGAGATTCAGAATACCTTTTGTAAATATGTGTGGAACAGACTCAACATTGAAACGTGTTTAAATGAAAATTTCTGGCAAAGAGACCTCAACAAACTCTGCAAAACAAGCATCTCTTTAAAGCCATGAGGACTTCAGTGACTTATCAATGATGATAAAAAGCTGTTTAGGACATGCTGCCGTATAATGCTTTAGAGTTATTTGCAAACACAAAGGGAATTAACACAAACACAAAACAAAACAGAAATAGAGCAAGAAATAAAGAGGTGACATGCTTTATTTGCTCACACTAGCCTTACCAAACAATGATATCCTATGTCTCACAAGTACTCCAAGTTTGCAGAATAGGCTGAGTTAAGATGAGAGACATACAGAGAAAAACAGAGAGAGAGAGAGAGAGAAAAATTGGGAAAAACAAAAAGCTAAAATGTTAGCAAATGTATACTAAGAGAAATATAAATAACATTTTTACAATAATTCACAGCACGACATCTCTACACAATATTTCATGAAATTTAGATACTAATATCTAAACACAAAGATGACAACAGAACCCTGTTCCATATACACCACACATATGTCTCATTACTGTAAATTATTTTGCTATGAGAGGGTGCTTTAAACAAGTTAATAGCCATCCACTGTGTTATTATGGGCAGCAATATTAAACTGTTAAACCTGCCTTAAACCACATAGTTTGGTAAGACTGAAAACATGCAGTGAATGTACAAATGTTAAGGAAGATATCAAACTGGAGATAATCTTAAATTCTATTTTCTTTGTTAAATCATTATTAGAGTATATTAGGACTTTACATAAACGAAATGTATCCAATTTAAAAATGCAATTTAAAGTCACCATGCACGTCTTTGGGATTTAGGAAGAAAACCACAAAATACCATAAAAACCGCATGCAGATGTGAGCACACACAAACTCCAACTAGCAACTGGTATGAACAACAGTAAATTAATATAAAAGAGAATGCCAAGCCAAATAGGCATGAAAAACATCATATAATGTTAGCAAAGTCTGAAATGCTAATGTGTCCTGTTTCTTGACAGAGTGCTATCTATGACAGCATATTTTATGCTACAGGTTTGAGCTACAAAAAGTTTCCTCATATGAAGAGCAAGACCATATTTAGAAGAACAGTTCAAAAAATAATACCCTTTAAAATATGTATAGGAAAAACCAAAAGGAATGCAGTTGGATATACAGTAAAAGGAGGAAATGTCAAATGAAATGTCTTAAGGTATAATAGTGTAACATCCTTGGTGTAGATCTAAGATAGACATGGTTCTCGGTGGCTGTGGACTGTCAGTTTGGCATATGGTATTGCCACAGTACCCAGGTAAGCAGTGGGAAGAAAGAGGAAAAGTCAGTTGTGTGTACTGTATGTGAAAGCTTGGGGCAAGGCACCATGAGTGTGCAGAGTTTCAAGACAACTGAGTGGCATTACAGACTGGCTGATGAGTGAGACCACAGGTTCTACCACAAGGACATCAATGGTCTCTCTTTAAGGACCAACTACCACCAATGTTGTCAGAGTGATAAGTCTATTACTCCATATCCTTCAACCTAGATTGTCACACTAGTGTCTGGAGTGGAGAAGAACCGACAAACATCATGAGATAGAGGATTGGTGGGTACTAAAGTTGTTGGTTGTGAGAAGAGCCATATTTTTGACCACATTTAAAAGGAGTCGCTCAGTTTGAGCAAACTGGATCGCTTTGGGCCCCTTGAATGCACCATTGGACTGACTTCAGGTTACCCTAAAGACCAAGGGGATTGCAATGAGGTCAAGTAATGCCCTTCATCAGTTCCTGAGATCGGTCTCAGACTGTCAGAAGGCCCAGGAATACCTTCAGAAGTCAGTCATAAAAGCAGCTCCTGGAAGTGTGTAAGTGGAGTGTTGCAAGCAGAGAATCTAAGAGAAGCACTTACCAAAGACCACCCTTAGCTGCTAAAGTCCATCAGCCAGGGTGCATGCCTGCCGGAAAGCCTCAGGTAGGATTCTGGCTTTGGATTGGCTCATGGAGCTGGGAAAAGTGTGGAAGATGGTATGCCGCTGTGCCCAAGGGAGCAGTGGCATGTACAGTATGCATAGGCTCGAGAGCTTGTTAGTATACTAAGTTCATTCCTACATCTCATTCATTGCCAGGATGTTACAATATTAAAACAAAAAAAACATATTCATATAATTTTTGTTGGTATTCAAATTAAATCAAAGTAGAGATTTGTTTTTCAAACACCCAGGAGAAGTGTAGTTATACATAAATATTTTTCATAGTAACATTAGCATTCATATATAGCATACATACTATTAAAAAATGTAGTTAGCATACATTTATGAGAACATATATTTTAAAATTCAGTGTCTTTTCTTACGAAATGCACAAGTCACTAAATTATATAATCGAAATATTATGTTTCACATTTTTATCCTATTAAACTAATATACGGTATGTACTGTAAGATTACACCTGATGCACTGTCTATAAAAAAATTAACACCCTGGTGAACCTTTTCACATTTTATTACAAAACAAATTGCAATCATAAAGTATTTAACTGTTTTGTTTTTTTTTTGGCTATTGCTTTACACAGAAGGAAAGAATTAAAAGTGAAATGAAAAGTCAATATGTAAAATCCTTAATTATAAAAAGAAAATAAATGATGCATCAGAAATGTGTCCCTGTACCTCCCCTCACATTTCCTCAGTCAGTATTTCACTTACTCTTTTTTAATTCACTCCAATATGACTTTAGTAATTTGCTTTGATCAGTATCATAGTGGAAAATGAACATTTTCCCTGATACCAGATTATTTGAAGATTACAGCAAGAATTCCATAAGGATATTTTTTCATGTCATTTCATTATACATGCTGGCTGCATGTCATCACTTTAGATACAAGTAGAGAACTTGTGGTGGAGTGCACATGTTGTCTTTGCCACATGGTCTATTATGCATGTAATGTATATTCATCTCAGCTTGCAGTCCGATTCTTTGCTGTATCAACTACAGGCTAGTACAGTAAAGTGTAACTCTTTCTTGAACAAGAATGTAGGCTCTGTAATTTCTTTCTTGAAATAAGGCTTCATTTCCTAGACATGGCCAGTAACTAGCACAGAGCTTAAGCTTAGAGCAGTGGATCTTAGAGCTGGTTCAGGACATAGCGCTCCAAAGCAGAGACTAGCTTCCTAACGCAAAGAAAGTTCTTCTGCACTCCCAAGATTTTAGACCAGAATCTTGCTCCAAAAAGATATGAAAGATGCATGCACCTAGTTTTAAGGAAAGTTGTAGCATCTGGTGATGGGATCAAGGTCACTTCCAGTCCTGTCATAATTGGGAAATCTCCCATGATGAAACCTACCAATTTTTTTTTTTTTTAATTGACATACTATATTAATTCCCAAGGGTAAATTGTCTTTTTGCATGACCTTTGGAAGTCAGAGCACAGCGTCAGCTATTTGTAAGGGGATCCTGGTGCAATTTATCAGGTTAAGGGCCTTGCTCAAAGGCCCACCAGAGTAGGATTTAACCCGGCAACCTTCCAGATACCAGTGCAGATCCTTAGCCTCACGTGGTTATTTGTACAATTTATCATATTAAAGTTGCCTATTATCTGATTGGTGTTGGATACTAATTTGTCTTCATGGTGACAGTTTTGTTTAGAGGTATATTAAACATTTGTGTGACTGGTATATTTAAACTAAATTCATGGAAAACTCCTTTCCTATAACCTTCTTTATGTGGAATTTTACAGACAATGAGTAAAAAATACTTCAGTCAGCTAAGGCAAAGGGAAGCACTGTGTTGCTTAACTTTTATTTTTACTGATCAGAAATATACATACTATGTGACTATCAATAGAATTAGATCAAATTCAATTTCAGCAACTTTGTTAGACATGTGGCCAAAAATCTACAGTAAATCCTCAATATATACTTTGGCCTATTCACTAATTAACATTAATTTCTGACAACAATATAGAAATTTGACAGTTCAGCATTCACTTAGATTATGGCAAAAAACATGAAGACAGATGTTATAGTCAATTGCAACTTTATAAGAAACAAATCTATTTTCGTCATCCCCTGAAGTACACATTATTAAATATGAATGTTTGATGCTAGGAATTTCGGATCTATACAGACTTTCACAATTTGTATCCGCTAAACAACTGTCTCTAAAATATAACTTTTTTATTGAAACATTTTTTGTACATGAAGGTTACACACTTCATTTTGAGAAAACTAACATTCATAATACATCCCTCACCTTCTACTGCAGAAAATTTATTTTCATTGTGCTGTTTACAGAAAACACAATGAAAAAACAAGTATATTCTTACTTATATTACAAAAAAACATACAGGTAGTATTTCCAGACTATATCAGTATTTACAAAAGAGCACCCTACCAGATACAGTCAATCCTCAACTTTTGCAGGGTTAACATTTCTAGAATACAGTGTGAAAGCCAAAGACAAACGTGAAAACATCAAAGCTACAGTACAGGAAATAGGGCGATAAGTTCCCGCAACCACCAAAAACTGTAACCTTAGCTAGAGACTGTTTAAAATACACTTTTCTACATAGAATTCTTCATAACAAAACATCATTTCAAATAACAGTTTTCATAACATAGAGACCATGATATGCAGTAACTCATAAAATGCAGCTCAGAAAATAAAATCGGTACATATTAAACTTTTTTTTGTGCTAATTATTCCTTAGAATTCTGTGACCTTTTGAGCAAACATCTCAATAAAAAATAAAAAAAATAACTTTAGTTGATGCTATTGGAAGACACCAAGACTGGACAGGTCTTGCTATCACTTTCGACACTCTATCCTTTATGGCTGGAGATTGATAAAGACACACTGGCTTGAAATAATCCATCAGCGATGTCTGCTTCGTGGGCTGCTTGAGATACTTAAGGATCTCATAGTTTGAAAGCGTATCAGAGGCAAGTTGATGCTTAACTTTGAGGCTGTGACCTATGATGTTACCAGCAGCCTCAACGTCTCTAGCCAGCTTGTCATGGTTGACAGCAGTTGGTGACATTCCAGCATGAAGTTTATCTAACACCTTAATTTTCTCACTATGCCACATCACCAGGGTTGTCAAATGTGCTGTTTTCATGCCAAATGTGGCTATTTTTTAAGCATCATGCGAGAAAAAGTTTGATTTGGCAGTGTAAAATTTTTTGGACCATGTTTAAAGGTTATGTGTGGCCGCCCGAATGCCAATACTCCAAGAGTTTCTCCACTTAGCAAAGTGGATAGCATCAGCAAAATGACATGAACAAACCCACCAAAGCCAAGTTCTCAACAGAGTCATTCATTAGGCTGGACCACAGTGACATTCGGCAAGTCTTCAGCTGTCGCAGGGCTAGAAATACATTATTTCTAGGACCTGCTCATCACTGATTTTGCACACATGGGCTTAAAGCCTGAAGGACTTGAACTATACTTTGGCGACATAATTGCAGCTGATTTTCAGCAAAATAATGAAAATATGCAACCAATGTACAAGAAGCTCTTTATACTACAATATTAAGGTGAACAAGACTGAGAAAGTGCCTAGTAGGATACTATCCGCTCCCCAAATTTGCACACATCACGCCTTTCATTGTTTCCATACTGCACATTGCCATAAATCTCGCAAATGTGTGCGGTTACATAAAATTAAAGTAAAAATGAAGTTACAACTAAAATGGCAAAAATGTTTGAAGTTGCAAAAGTTAAACAATCAGATGTTGAGGATTGACTGTAATCTCAAATGGTGATGGGAGAAGAACCTTTTGGTTTGATCACAATGCAAGCACACTGTGTTGTCTTGCATGCCAAAGTTCTACCTGCTATAACACAATTAGAAAAAGTACACTATTTTACTTAAAATCTGAAAATATTACATAAACTTTATAAGTGACAATCTGAAAATATTAAATAAACTTTTTAAGTAACAGTTAAGATTGGTTTAGATTGTGTGAAACAGGATTGTGTGAAACACGCTGAAACACCTCCAGCCTTTTTGTAAACTTCAGTATCTGAAATATATTTCATATTAAATCTTTTACTTGCTTTCTACATGAGTATGGGTAGAAGTCTCTGATCTGAATAAAATTTAGCACTGTATGTTTTATAGATCTGTAATATATGCAATGTAATGGAACATTCAACTTGAAAAATAATCAAAAAAGCCTGACTAATACATGCATAGACTAACTTCAGCTAATTATTTGTCTTAAGACAAACAGTTACTGTAGCACCTATATCAGTAAGTTTTCTGCTTATTAAGTTATTTTGTTGTGCACTTGTGACATTTAATTTGAAATATTTCTATTTACAGTCAATTAATGACAAAGAGATCATTTACATATATTAGAATTTCACAATATAGCACAACAACATATGAAAAGGTGGAGGGACATTGAATATAACCACGTGCAACAGTTTTCAGACCCAACATTTTAAAGCAAAAAAGGGCCAGATGACAAACATTTAAAAAAAACGCTGGAAAAAATGTTGCTACGAAGAACCAATTTAAAATAGACGGCATACATAAACAAATTATGTCATGAACACTGACCATGTTTCTTGATTTTATTTTTGTTTAGATAATATTATCAATATTAATAAACATCTTTCAAAAAACTGAGTGCTCTTTACCTGGTAACCATCTCTTTTTCCTTGTTAGATGCGTGGCCACCACTGCTAGGAGGCCGATTCGCAGTGGAAAGGAAGTAAAGACGATGATTTTTGAAATACTGATCTACTAAGGGCAGAACAACCTAGAAAAGAAAGTGACCATTGAAAACAAAATATAAAAGTACCTATTGAAGTATCACATTTTCGCTCACAAGCTATTTTTTCTTTGTATAAAAGTTTCTCTTGAATGTCTCCCTTCTGAAAGTTAGATAACTCAGCGACAAGTAATTAATCCAATATTTGCTAAAACACAAGAAGGCAGACATTGCTGCTGATGTTATTTCACACAGTGTTTAAAGCTCATCTTGTATTGGAGGTATTTTCTGCAAAAATGAAAACTATAAAATGAAAATGCAAACTTTCTTTTCCAATTTCATTTTCAAAGTCTGCACAAATTAAAATGAAAGAACCGCATTTGCAATTTCATTTTCTGCCTGAACCGCAATAAAGCTGCAAAATTGAAAAGTAGGTTGCAACATGCAAATTGCGTGGGTCAATTGGTTGTGGCTTCGTATTTCGATTTCCCACAATCCTTTGTCCTTCGTAGTTGTGGTACTAGGGTGTTGTACCGTTAGCCATAATGCATGTAAGTGAGATGCTAAGCAAAATGACACCTTTTATTGGCTAACTAGAAAGATTACAGGATACATACTGTAATCTTTCTAGTTAGCCAGTAAAAGGTATCGTTTTGCTTAACTTCTCACTACACCCTTCGTAGCTGTAAAGCCACTTTGATCGATAGAATATCTCATTTGGATTGTGTTTACTTCGTGTGATTTTGATCTTTTCACCCCCATACTGCAAGCTTCACAGCGAAACTGACTCACAAAATCCGAAGACCATGCATAATTGTAGTCATAAAGTAATTAATGCGCAGTTTAATTCAACTTATTTAACATGACAGAAATTAGCCTTTATTGTGTCATCCTCTTTAATAACATCCCTATGTGCGTCCAGGTGTCCGTGTGTGTCTTCTGGTGAAGTGCGCATGCGCGACTCGATGCACAATATTACTGTCACAGAAAGTTACAGGCGTTTTATGGAAATACAAACCAGTATTACTGCGAGAGGAAATTAAAGGTACACAATACAGTGACTCATATTACAGCCACATATAAGCCATAATTACTGTCAGAGGAGATTATAGCATATTACCGACACGCACGCCTGTATTACCCCCAGAGAAAATTACAGGTATATTACGGACGTACAAACCAACGGACGTACAAGAATGTATTACTGTCACAGAAAATTAAAGACACACAATACACGGCGGCAGCTCATGAAGAACGGTCAGCTCAGCAAGTAAACATCAACAAAAGAAAGGCTGAAAGAAAGAAAAATACGACCAACAAAAAGAATGAGGTCAAAGTCCCTTGCCATTTAATATTGACTGTTCCTACTAATGTTTATGCACTACTGTTCTAGCGCCCGTTATTGTAACGGGCTAAATGACTAGTAATTAATAATCATTTATTTACACTGAAGTAGAAACGGGATGCTTCGTATTTTTGTAGTATACTGTAGCATCAGCACAGAGTATGCAATGGTGTTTACATTTTTGAGATGGCTTGCTATCCTTAAAAGGACTGCTTGCATTTTGCTGTACTAGTTTGAAAATCCCGTGCGAGTGTGCAGAGCTGCCGTCTTGATGGGTGCTCTTGCTACTGGTGATACAATGCCAGCTCAATCTTTCGGTGACTCATCCCTAGTTGATATAACTTGCACTGTAAAAAATGTAACTAAGTGATAGTCGACCCAGGGTAAAAATGTTTGTTGTTCCAGCATTTCTGTGTTAAATGTTTAGCTTGACAATCGTTTCTTCATTGTGTGGCGCAGATGTGAGTTCTATTTTTCTTTTGGGTTCAAATGTAAAAATCATCATTGTGAGAATTAATAATCTGTGCGAGTTTTTCTTTTGCGAAATGCGCATGTCCTGCGAGAATATTCTTGATTTATGAGATTTGGACACGTGCATGAATCCACGACTCCACAATCTGTAATTACTAACGTTTGAGAGCCCCGACTTAAGGTAAGTACATACATTTACAAGAGTAGGACTTTCCTTTGTTGAAAACCATAAAAAATCGGGGTACGAAGTATTAACAGTTACCACGCGAATAACCTTACTAACTTCGACGACCATCGATTATAACCAACTGCCGAACGTAAAAAAGTTTTTTATGTGTTTAATGTTCGCTTGTGTTATTTGCAACTTGTAATGACGGCGGGTCCGTTAATTACGGAAGATTTTAGTGACTATAACAGAATCTGAAAAATGAATAATTATAAAATGAAAGGTCAGTTGTGCTTACTGTGGTGGCTATAAGTTTTTATCAAAAGCCACGCAATTGCGATATTTCCCTCTTTCCTTTTTTCACTATAACAACTTGTGTTTTTATACCTCAAAACCCGACATCAGGACACTTTTTTCACATAAAGTTATAGGTCTGAATTCCTGTAGTAGCTGCGGTGACCGACTCGAGCTTTTGAGGCACCATACTAAAGTTTAGAGTAGAGACTGAACGCAGATGATTACACTTTATTCAAGTGGATTGGGCAATACGAGAGTACGACAACGGTCAGATAATTTTGTTTTTTAAACGGTAAATTAATAAAATGACATCAATATTCTATTCTGTACCGTTTTTTTCGTAAAATTGCATACCGTCGAAAAAAAGTAAAAGATGGCGTGCACGTTTCTGTGGTGACGGCGCTTTTTTTTCAACTGAATGTTCTAGTAAATTATTACGGGCACTGGGGTGCATAGGCATAACAGCTTGTAAAGGCAGACGCACGATTACTGGTTGGAGTACTCCTTTCTTTCTTGTGTACATTCAATTTATGCTGTTTCTTTTATAGAGGAAAATTGGGGTGTGTGTCCTAGAGGGAGAAAGCGAGTGGTAAAGGGGGAAGGACCTAAAATTAACACACTGAGCAGACCTCAACAACAATTCTTAGCTCCTTCAAGGAAAAAAAAATATACCCTCACAAACATATGTTAATAAATATAAGTCGCACCACTCGACTGCTCAGGTGTAAACGTGATGTGTAGTTTACTGTGTTCATTTTCAGATACTGTACCACCTTAGACATTTGTGATAGAATTATTAAGATATGATTTCATATATTAACTGAACCTACTTTAATTCTATTTAATGCAGTGTTTTGAAGGCCATCCAAATCAGCTCTTATTTCTTTATTGTGATTTTTAGGGTCTTCGTGCATTGCAAGCTCTGTACATTTTGTACTACAGCTCAGGACACACTTCTCAGACATTATAGATTGAAGCACTGGCGTGGACCATATTCATCATTTCCTTGCATTCACAGTGACTGCATTTGTTCATTCCGGACTGCAGGTGCGTTAAGGACACATCTCAACAGAATACATCCCAATGCTACCCTTTCAAAAGTTAGCAAGGATTTGGCTTGTTTGAGCTGTGAACTTTGTAAATTTCAAGATATCTGTGATGGGAAGACCTTTTACAGCCATATAAGAAAACATCTAAAAACTATGAATATGTGAAATGTCCTTTTGTAAACTGTGACTTTCAGACCAATGTATATACCACATTTAATGTACATAAAATTAGGAAGCATAAGGGTCAGTCTTTTCATGATTTCAGGCTATCCATTTTAAGTAGTAATCATGCAGGCCAAGAAGACAGTCCTGATAGTAGCTCTGCTGCAGACAATAGTGGACCTCTTATTGATGGTGAGGATGATCATGTAGGTAGTGGATGTGTTGCTTGCAATGCTCTGTACTTCTAAAATTTATATATATATTTTTTTATTTATTTCTTACTATATTGAGAAATTGTTCTGTGTACTGTACTGTATTGTATTGACCCCCTTCTTTTGACACCCACTGCATGCCCAATCTACCTGGAAAGGGGTCTCTCTCTGAACTGCCTTTCCCAAGGTTTCTTCCATTTTTCCCTACTAGGTTTTTTTGGGAGTTTTTCCTTGTCTTCTTAGAGAGTCAAGGCTGGGGGGCTGTCAAGAGGCAGGGCCTGTTAAAGCCCATTGCGGCACTTCCTGTGTGATTTTGGGCTATACAAAAATAAACTGTATTGTATTGTATTGTATTTAGGAGATGCAATTGAGCACAAACTTGCTTCTCTCTTTTTTTGTATGCAAACTGTTCTTCACATGTCAAAAAGTGCTACCCAGCAAATACTTGAAGGGTTAAATGATATTTTTTCAGGACTTCACTTTTTCCCTGAGAATAAAGGAGATTGTCATGGATGAACCGCTGGTCTCTATAGTCCAACAGAGATGGCCAGGCCTTCTCATAGAGCAACAGGTGAGTTTTATCTAATCTTATAAATTAATTGTCGAGTAGCGATGCTAGTATCTTGAAAATAAGTACATTATTAATTCCTGAATTTTGTTACAGGTATATGCAAAATATTATTGCATTACCCAGGTGCAATTGAAAGAAACATCGCTGACATCCTTGGACAAGTATTCGACAGCTCTGATCGAAATGTATAGAGCAAAAGGAGGCAAGAAGGCACATGAATTGAAATCACTTTTAGAATTACTAGATGAACAGGTACGTAATAAGGATCAGGAAAGAATTGTTTTATATTCATAAGCATGAACTTAAAGTAGTATGTGCAGGGCAGTGTTGTAATTAAGGCTGTTAAACTGTTTGCTTATGAAGGTGCATGTGGCAAACCCATATACTTATCAAATGTATGCAAAATGATTTTATAGAACAAGCTAAATTATACTGTATATGTTTATATCTGAGTCATTGGCACTGCACATATTCCCTCCAATGTCATGGACTACAAATTCATAATGTATTAATTTACAGTTTTATTTGATGGTGAGATTTACACAAACAATATTTTACCAGAAATAAAAGTAAATTCCTGAGCTATTCTGTTTATTATAAATTGACAATTTAAATTATCCAGGTTAATAGCATTTTTTTTTGTGTGTGTCTGGATCTGTGCATGCATTTTAAATAATTTGCAGAAGTGCAAAATCCTTTCATTATTTGGATCATTTAACAAAGATGGATTTTTGTATATGTACAGTAATGAGAAAGAAAATATGTCAAATATATTTAGTTGTTTTGTTTAAAGTTTTCTTAAATTGTCATTCGGTTCAAATATTATTTCTTTGTATATTCTACCTCTATGACTATCATTCTTGTTACTGTACTTTTCAGACTATGGATGTTACCACACACAAGAGGGCAACGGTTCTACAAGGACTACCTCTGTACTTAAGAGAATACAAGAAGTTATCAACAACATGTCATGTAAGTTCTGTTGGAAATGTCAAACTAAATGATTAACAAACTAGAAAGTTAAGTTGGTAGACAACCTTTCACTTGGCTTTGGCAAAGAGTCAACTATGGTTTATTTTTTCACACTTTAACTATATTATTGTTCTATATTTTTAGGATACAGACTCCCTTCAAATATATACAAATGAAATGAAGATAGGAATATTAGAGGTTGTGAGGCACCATGAGACCCATCCTGGAGCTGCGGCAATGAATGTGGCTGTGGTAATAGAAGGTTGAGTAGTAATTGAAGAGCTTGTCGACTTCACAACTGCATTTGTCATACATGTTGGTCTTCTGTATGCTCGAAACATTCAGTACCCAAAAGAACTGAAATACACTTTTGAAACAGTACAGAAGGTGTTTCTAAATATTGGAGACTTATACTCACATAGAGTATTGTCACT
The DNA here is from genome assembly GCF_900747795.2 of Erpetoichthys calabaricus. Classification (NCBI taxonomy): domain Eukaryota; kingdom Metazoa; phylum Chordata; class Cladistia; order Polypteriformes; family Polypteridae; genus Erpetoichthys; species Erpetoichthys calabaricus. The sequence continues at coordinate 71,011,122 of NC_041408.2, forward strand.
CAAAAATATGCTGTATAAATGTTAGGCAAATATGTCTCAGATCTGCAGAATAGGATGTGCTTGTCTTTTGATTTTAGATTAACATTGCAATAGCTACTTTTCTTTGTGTGAAATTCTTTCTCAGTTGCACTTTAGTGTTAATGTTATGACAGAATCCCTTTACCCTGTGCAGGTTCTGTTCAAAAATTTTGGAATTATTGATGTAACACTTTTCAAATTAAGATTCCACAACATCAGAGATGGCATGGCTTGTGGTTATTAGTAATGATAACAATGTTATTAAGACAAAATTTGAACGTACTGAATATAAATACATTTATATAAGTGATTTTCATATTTCACATTGTAATAATAATGTAATGCCATGTCTAAGAAAATAAAGCTGCATTATTTTCAAAAAAGCTGTTTTTTCTTTTTTGTTAAAATAGAATATGTTGCTCAATAAAGTCAGAGTTCTTAAGTAACTGATTACAATGTGCTTTTTGAGTTTGCAAAAAATAAATATATTAATTTCTTGAATTACTACCTTGAAGTTTGCCTAAATTTACTTACATTTATTCAGCATAGGTTTTTTAGTTGCGCCAATTAGAGATGACATTGACAAAGCCCTAAAATTTATGTTAGATGGGCTTAATGCTGTTTTTACATATTAGTTATTTCTACTTGAGCTAATTTAATTTTCTTAGTTTGGCATAGTGTAGCTTGTATCCAGTGAACTCAAATTTTGTAATTGGCAGGATTTGTCAACGTAATGTTGAGCAAACTCAAAAAGCACATTGTAATCAGTTACTTAATATTTTTTAATTGGGAGTAGCATTGATTTTTTACAGTGTGTCTTGTGCCGTTGCATGGCCCTCGATTCAAAGTCACTGTCCCCAGCAGCCTATTCCAACTCCTTGCAACAGTAGACAAACTCGTCAAAACGGCTGGGCAGTCTTCTCTCTGTTGAGGGCACATCAGCTGGGGTTGGGAGTGCTGTGTTGTCAGATGGCGCAACAGGGATTTTAAGTGCTGCACTGGCAGGTGGCACAACCGGGATGTTAAGTGCTATGCTGTCGTTCGGTGCAGCCGGTGTGTTCAACGGTGGTCAGCTGTAGGCAAGCAGCTCCTTGAGGGGAGATGCAGATGTTCAGGTTTCTTTGCTGTTATCATTTACTGAACCCTGCAAACCGCGTTCCAGGTCTGGATCTCAGCTTTGAGGCTCTACCTTCACCGCCGCTTCACAACGCTAACTTATTTGCTTGTGCATTTTTACCACCGGCCCTGCTTCTCACAGCTTACTTGTGATCAGTGGCAACTCGATTTGCTACACTTTTCTCCAGCTTCATGAGCCTGAAGCTCCGCCGGTGTCTGCATACCATCCCAAAAAATGAAAACGCCATTGTAGTACTCTGTGCTGATGCTACAGTATAACACTACAAAAATACAAAGCATCTCGCTTCCACTTCAGTGTAAATAAATGTAAAATATGATGTAATAAAGGCTAATTTCTGTCATGTTAAATATTGTAATTAAATTGCACATTAATTACTTCAGAACTACAATTATGCATGGCCTTCAGATTTTGTGAGACGGGTTCGCTGTGAAACTTGCAGTACGGGGTTGAAAAGATCAAACTCACACGAATTAAACACAGTCCAAATGAGAAGTCGATCAAAGTGGCTCTACAGATACTAAGGACAAAGAATCATAGAAAATCGATGTCCAAAGTCCCGCCCATTGACCCGCGCTATTTGCATGTTGAACTCTTGAAAATAAAAATGCAAAGTGGAAATGCTTTTTACTTTTCATTTTTGCAGCTTCATTGCAGTTCAGGCTGAAAATGAAATTGCAAATGGGATTTTTTTTTTCATTTCATTTTTTTGCAGCATTCTTGCACGCAGACTTTAAAAATAAACTTACAAATGAGGTTATTGCATTTTCATTTTAATTTTTGCAGCATTTGTGTGTGCAGTTTCAAAAGTACACTGCAAAAGAGAGACTGCATTTTCATTTTATAATTTTCATTTTCATTTTTGCACAAAATACCTCCCATACATTTTGTAGGCACCAGTTCAAACAAGAAACAAAAAGTCAAGTTCTACAATTGATTGACTTGCTCTAATTTTGGGCAAATGGATAAATAACCCAGGTCTGGGGCACATGCTTGATGATTAAGGAGCAAATTATGTTTAAAAAAAATGTAAAGATGGTGAATGCTTTAAACAGGCCATTATAACAGTGGAGAGTAATATCTATTAAAAAGAAAAATAGCAGTAAGAGGTAACAATTAGAAGCAAAAAGCTGTATGCTCATTTACTCATATTTGTACATCCTTCTTTGTGCCTGTAATATTCTACAAAACTTGTTTAAATATTTGCTCAGGTATAACTGTCTCATGTCTCAAAATCCACAGACTTACAAAAGTATATGGTTAACAGCAATATTACAAGCACCAACGACACTGGGAATTAACCAAGGACGACTATTAAGAAAAATAACAGCATATTATTTATATTGTATGTTTTTACAGTATATACATATTTTACATTTTTGGACTTTTATAAAGTTATTTGATTGATAAAGTATGAATGTTTTTACTTTCTGCGTACTGTATTATCAAATCACATAACTCAACAGAAAACAGTGGACCAGTTACATCAGTGTTCTAGCACAGGTGGAAGAACTCAAAATCCCAAGAATCAATGTGACAGCATGAGTTATGCCGTGCTAGGCAAGGCTTTCCCTAACTTTAACTACTGCTATGATTCTTGGGACGTGATTTACATAGAAACAACTGCATCATTTCACATTTCAAAACTTCCCCACGAAAGAGTATATTTTGCTACTAAAAAATAAAAAAAATTGACTGTTCATCTTTAAAGCGTTAGAATACTAATAATTCATAATAAAGAAAAAATAAACCTTTCCAAAAAACTTCATTTCTTGCTGGTGAGGATTTTTTTCTCCTTTGGTCTGAGTTCCAGCATCTGTTTAAAAAATGTACTTGGATTGTCATAATGATACTGGGAAATGTGTAACAAAAAAATAAATTCCCATTAGTATTCCCCTTCCAATATCCAGTATGATTTCTTACCAATTTCCAACATACGCTGATGGGCCTCATCCACGTATCTAATGAGCTGCTGAAGGAAACTGTAAGCAAAACGTTTTTCTATCGAAGGAGTATCTAAATCCAGTTCTTTCAAACCTCTGTTAAAGAAAAAAACCCACAAAAATCACTTGTCAAGTTGTAAGTCCTTTTCATAGCAGCACCAAGGGTGAAATCTTGTTTGGTGTGATAGAATCTACACAGGCTGTATGTGGATAAGCAAAGGATAATGCAGTGATTTCAATTAAACTTTACACATACAGCTTCATTCCATATGAAATAAGTATTTATGTGATCCACCTTAGAAATTTCTGGTTGCACAGAGAGTGAGTGATTCAAAATGCTTTCACAAAAATCACAAAAATCTGAGACTTACTGTTTAATTGAGAGAGTCAGACTGCTTTTACAAAAATGCGAAATTAACAGCTTTAAACAAAACAGAATTTTCATTGAAAATGTTAAATTACAATCAGTGCTGGAGTAAACAGGGTAAAACACCCACATTAAGTACTATGGTACCAGATACAGTATATGCAGTGGCTTCTGGTGCAACATTACATTTTCAGGTATACAGTGTGAGTGGCACAGTGAACAGATGGACCTCCTGGCTGGATGACGGCATGGTCTCTGGACAAAATGGAAAGTGCCAGGGGGTGCACAAGCAGTGGTTTGCTGGAGGTGTCTAAGCTCAAACATCCACAGGGGTTCATGGGAACTGAAGTCTGGAAGTGCAGCCTTGTTGGGGTCCCTGGGTGCCACAAGGGGGCACTGTTGGTTGGGGATGGGGGTGGTGAATACCTTGGTTCCAAAACAACCCAGAAGTACTCACTCCCCTCAAATTATGCTGGGTCACCAGAAGCTGTTCCAGGTCCAGTATAAACATGCATGTTACCCAGACTACAAATCAGTCCCTTGGGTGCTGCTAGAAGACAGGTTTGATACTGTATATAAAAACAGATGGCCAAGATTGTTTATAATATAAATATTGTAAGCTAGATGAATATGATTCAGTTTATGTTCATTTTATTAACAACAAATTCTGCCCATAATAAGTCATGGACTTTGTTTTCAGTTATGTAATATTTTTACTATTTTTATCCAATTTCTAATATAAAACAATAGTTGCTGAATGGATGATCTAAGAGTAAAGAAAAAGTAAAGAGGAAATTTATAGCACATCATAGAACAAAGAAATTATGTCATATAAAAATTCAGTTGCATTTCTTGTAGTTTCAAAGTATGTATAAAAACAGAACAAAGTATAACTTGACACAGCCATTCTTTGGCCAGCCTCACAGTATCACCTTGATCCTTTTTTGTAGTTGTTTTTATGGCTTAGAATGTTTTCTTTTATAAGTGGAAAGAGAGGTTTGGATGGTGAACAAGAGGAATTATATAGGTTTAGAACAGGGGTAGGCAACGTCGGTCCTGGAGTGCCACAGTATGTGCAGGTTTTTGTTCCAACCCAGTTCCTTAACGAGAACTCAATTATTGCTGATGAAGCACATTTTGCTTAAGTGACATTTTAATGCTTCATTTTAGTGGTCTCGCTTGTTAAGGTTCTCCAACCTTAATTGCTTATTTCAATCTTAAACTGCTGCATTCAGTGTTTTAATTGCTCCTTATTAGCAATAAGATGTAAAAGACAAAGCAGCCAGCAGTTCTCCAGCTAGCTTTTTTCCAATTACATCTGTGTGTGTTCATCATGCACTGTTTGATTTAATAAAACACTTAATAGAAAAATGTGACAGACTGAAAATGATCTGTTTTAGGCTTCATATCATTTGGATGATATCCTTGGAAAGTAAAAAAATCTACGATATAAGAGTCTTACATTGCACAGACTAACAAGCCATAAAATTAAATAAGGTCTGAGATTGGCAATGATTGGTTTCTAATTAAGCAATTGGGTGGGAATGAAAACCTGCAGCCACTGCAGCCCTCCAGGACCGACATTGCCTACCCCTGGTTTAGAAGGACTATGAAGCAATGGAGTCAATGTATGATAGTTATTATATAAGATTTCAACGCAATCCAGGAGGATTGGCATGCTCCTTGAAAACCAATGAATGATTATGAAAATCTAGGAACAAGACAACAGCCAGTGCTAGTCTGATTTAAACCAGATTGCAATGTTGATAGACAACTGATAAGACAAAGTATTATCAGATTTAATGAGAATCTTTCAGAATAAAGAATGCACATCATTTGACTTGATATACAAGGACTTTGAATATTACCTGGAAACAGTGTATCCGTTTAGCTGAAAAAACTTTAGTATGTCCTGTGCTTTTTCTCTGTCTTTGGATTTTTCTTTGGCTGTTAAGGTGTCATATGGCACTAGTAGAGGATGACTTCCTCCTCCTAAATGGAAATTAAAATGGATACAGAAACAAGAGTGTAAGTCAACACAGCCAGTAGAAAAACTGAAGACAACTTTTTTTTAATCATATGTGTTTGTTAATATTACTATTTAGTGAGCTATCTTTTTTATGTCTTACTCCAAACAAAACTTTAAATGCTTATGTTTGACATTTTTTTCTTTTGTCACTTTTTCCTGTAAGATTTGATCCTTTATTGGTATCCAAATACTAACCATACTGAATTCTAAAGTAGAGCTGATACTTAAGTGTCATCATTTGTGTGCTCATTAGTAAGTAATGTTACTTAATGAGCAGGCAAGTGAAAATGACAGCAAGTAATCACTCCCTTTTAGCATTCGATGTTGCTAATCAAATACAATTAAGGGAACAAATTCTACAGAAAAGGGAAAAGTAAAAAGAAAGCAGAAAAGAAACATAAGCATTGGAAGCTTTGGCAAAGAACAGAAAAAAATTATGAAATTCTTTGAAATATTTGAAGCATTGATAAGAAAAAATAAGATCACTTAAAAGTAAGAATGACTTGTTGATTGTAAATCTAGTTAGAAACTGGAGCCATGGTGGTCCTAAGACTGAATTGGAAATCCACAGTTCCAAACCTTAAAATGAATGAAAAGATAAGTATTCTGAATTCTCTAAATAAATGTCTATAATTTAAAAAAAAATGTTTTTTGGATTTGCCTTTAAGAAAAAAAAAAACACTTTACAATTGTGTTGAAACCTGCCAATTTACGTTTTTGATTAATAATTAGAAAAATCTGCCACTCAGTTTTTTAGCTAGGATATACTGTTTATTATCGGATAAATACAGTACATTTTGATGGCTCTCTGACATCTGCATTTTGTGCATTTTCCATTACAGTAAATGTTTATTATTTATTATATACAATAAACAGACATTGTGTAATAGGCAATATCATAAGTTTTTAACTGCATCTTTTTAATTTAATTACTTGATCCGCAATTAAACAGCTGTATTTTTGTGTCTTTCCATTTCCTTTCCTAACTGTACACTATGACATTCTGATAGAATGAGAATGTAGTAGACTCTAAAGGCCTAGGGAGTAAGCTTTATAGATCAAGACCTCATCATGGGCATGATTTCAGTAAGTCTGAGACCAGTTTCCAAACAGGTAGAACGTTGCTTCACCATTAGAGTGAAAATCATCGTCTTCTCAGTGTTGTGAATATCAATTTTTGACAGTCCAGATTTAGATCCTACAGCTAATTTGTACTTATTTTTACATATGTTTATGCTTTTTATTGTTATTTTCATGACCTCGTCACAGAACCATTTTGGATTGTGTCTTGAGTCATGATCACTGCCATTTTGAATTTTCCTACTTTACTGCGATCATTTTGTTGTTGCTGATGACATCTGGTTACTAACATGTGACCACCAGATGTTCGATATGTGACGTTATTGCTTTGCACCTGTTTGGGAGGGCAGCTCACTAACTTCTGTTTCTAAATATCAAATCAAATCTTTGCTGTCTGAGTAGACTTTACGAAGACACTTTACAAAAACTTTTTGAAAAGTTAGGATTTTTGCCTGTTGATTTGACAAGAATTTTTGGTAAACATTTGGTTTTGATATTTTTGGTTTGAATTTGACTTCTGCCTTAGGACTCCTTGTATGTTTTCTAAACGTTGGCATTTCTCTCATCCCCAGATCTTGATTAACTTAAGAATAGATCATTAGTGACTGTTTTATTGGGTATTAAATTTATAGTCAAGCACCTACTTGACCAAAACTAGATCTTAACTATATTTATTGTATTAATATTGTTTTTCTTCTCCAGCTTTTCTATTTGCTAAAAAAGAAAAGAATTTACTATATAGAAACTTTAGCCCCTTTAGCAACTGAACTCATTATAACCATTGCCAAGGAATGTTATCCATACACCAAGACACTTTTCAAACAATTGCTCCGAATTGAGTTATTTATAACAAAAGCAAATTTTTGAAGACACCTGAAACATTATAAAAATTAAAAATAGCTATTATACATTTAATAATCTCAACTGAAAAAATGTGTTTAAATAAGCATGGTTTATGCCTTTGCATATATGTCTTCTTTTATACTCACAGGACATAGGATGAAGAGACAATGCTATACAAATTTTAAACAGCTAATTTTTTAATTAGTGAAACAAGTTTTAATAATAAGGATCATAACAGTTAAAGGGATGAGCATGAGAATCAAATAATGAATAAGACTGGTTTTCACATTGAATGAGGTTTTTGTGGAGACAGCTATAAAAATTGTTTGGAGTGTTAAGCAAAGTCCTGTTAAAAGTTATAATTGTTAAGATCTGGCTTATAAGGTTAATTGTTCTGTAAAACTTGCAGTATCATTTCTTTTTCCCTCCGCCATACCGAGAAGACACCCAGTGAGCGCCCCTGGGCCATGCCCACGATGCCCCACAAAGTCCCACCCCTTCCTGTCAATCCCTATAAATAGACTTCCTCAGAAAGAGCTAGACCCTCTGTATGTTGGATAGACTTCCCCAGAAAGAGCTAGACCCTCTGTATGTTGGATTTCCCTGACCCTGACCTGCTCAATGGACCTCACTGATTTGAAATGCCACATTGGGCCACAAGGCAACTTACTTGCCTTTTTCCAGTTATAATACCCCTGAGTGCCTATTTCAGTTCTACGTTTTGGACAGTAACATTAGATGGGGTGACTCTTTTGGCTTCTTTCAGACTCCTCTACTCCTTTACCTGTTGACATTTATTGCAGTACGGTTTTTGGGGTTTCTGACACCCAGAAATACAGAAGTTATATTCAGTTTTTGCTTCCATATGTTTTTAATACAGTTAAAAAATTATGTACTTTCTACCACTGTGCTGTCTTATTTTCCTTATGTATGCTGCCATGTTGGAGATTGGTTGCTAGGATGTATTGCCCCATTACTGGGATGCAGTTCCCACAGGTTGTGTGTCATATTATCATTATCTTGACATTTTAAAAGCCAGTGTAAAGTATACCTAATCATCCAAGATTGAATTCATGATGGAAAAAAAAACATGCACAATTTCATATTGATAGTTTTGAATTTACTGGTAACAACAATTTTTTCAGCACTTTGATTAAGATTTACATTATGTATTTCTTGGTTCTGGTTTCATGTACCCTTTTTGACCTTTTGATATACTGCGAAGTTTCTGTGACTACACATCCTGACCTTTGATATTTAATTATTATTTTCCTAGTTATAGCATCTGTGTGAATTCTGACATCTCCATGCCAACTTCTGATTTCACTTTCTCTCAAAACAGCACTCGCGTTACACAAGCAGTACAATTAAAAGTCCATAAGGTATCTCGGACTATGGTCAATGTCTTCCTATAAGTGGTATACCTTAACTATACAAAAAGCAGAAATGGCATGACATTGCTATCAGATGACACTCCACTATCAAGCAGACCTTGTTGTACCCGAGCTGTAAATGCAATAGAATTAGGATATTTACAATTATTACATTTGATTTTCAAACATTTTATATTACTAACAAATTACTGTTTCCTCACAAGATTTCTGTATAAATCCTAGAAAAACTAAAATTACTTACCTTTGGTTTCCAATTCCAGCTTTTTCTTTTTGGCCCAGATGTTGTGGTAGTTCTCGGCAAGCAATTCTGCCATTGACTGTAAGAGTGATTATTCATATAAGATCTAAAAATTGATAAAGTATTCAGGAAAGACACAGAGACTGACTACAGCATTTTAGCTATTGCCCTCCACTCACAATCAATGACATTTTCTGGTGTTGTATATTTTGTGATTCCTCTTCCGTAATGACTATATTTAACACAGTTAATACTATAACATATTGTAGCTTTATATGTGAAGGAAAAAACACTTCTATGATATTTAACATTGTCCTGATTAATATTTGTAAAATATAATCTAACAAGCAATTACAAATATTTTGATGTTAATAATTTAGTGTCAAGGTTCTATGTTTCCTTAAATACCTTATAAACAGAAAAGGACATTGTGCAATAAAAATGCATTAGGCAGGATTGAAAGAGTTGGGTAAAAACCTGTACAGGTGGTTGAGCACGATACAGCAAAAGAAACCACAATACCAGCAAGACTGGGAAAAAAGACACTTCAAGACACATGCACTACAGCAGCTGCATCAAATTTATTGCAATTTATTCACCCCATCACTGATGGTCATCAGTAACCTGGGCATGTTTTTAAAATTAACTAAAACAATTAAGCAGCTATAGGCAGAATGTTACTGCTATCACCTCAAATAAATTAAATACATTTTAATATGTATTTCTAACATTAAGGCACTTATTCAAAAGTATTATAGGCAATATATACATCCTCACTGGGCCAGAAGTCGACATCCCTGGAATGATGTCTAGAACTTTGAGTCCATCCTCCATTATACTCATCAAACTCATCCTTTCCCCATTGCTAAGACAAGTATTGCTTGGATGTCAGTACATGACTGTTACCTCCAATATATAAAATAATTACCTATATAATGAACACATGATTTTGAAAGGTAAATTTAAAATTTCCATTTGCTTGTATAATTATATGCAGTTCAACTCCTTTGGAGATTTAAACATTTGAAAGCTTTAGTGCATACTTACATAAAGCTCCCGAGGCAGTGTGACATTACTCATGTCAATAGGTCGGGGACTATAACCATGACTGGTATCTACAGAAACCTGAAGAAGCAAACAAAATGTATGACAGCAAAGGTATCTTTAACTTTACGCTACAATGACAGAATTCTGTTCCTTTAGCTATTTCTATGGAGTTCCCTTTCAGGTTAATAGTTAATAAATATAAGACAGTGATGCAAACCATCGTGAATCCTAGAAAGAAGTGGCTCCATTAGTGTCCTTGTCTTCTACATTCATTCATTACCAAATTACTGTTTTTCTTAAAAAAAAAAAGAATTATTGACTATATTAACAAACTATTGTATATAAATCATATATTTTTCCTGAATTGTTTGTAAAATAAGCACTGTTTTTTAATTTTGTTTTGGCACAAATAATACTATAACTGTCAAGCAACATGCTTAAAAAAGCTTTGAGTTTAAATGAAGACATGCCGCTTGCGATTAATGGACTTGATCGGATCAAAAATGACCTAGCTCTAAAAAGTGCTGTAAATAAATGGGATTTTCCAGTACTCAGAAAACTGTTCCATTAAGTCAGCAGTGCTATATTAGCTACACTAAAACTAGTGTAGTGAGAATGTGTTAAATAACTATAAGAATACATCAAGAATATTTGTTGTTGAACAGATTTATATGGAAGTTATACCTGGAATGTTCATTTAACGGAGCTTTGTATACAAAAACCAACATCTTGCTAATGTAAGGTAAACCAATACAAACTGAGGGTTTGTGGCCATATAAAGGTATTCAGAATTATATACAGTCATAATAACAAGTTTGGCAAAGAAAACAGGACATGATTGAGTTTACCAAGATGAGTTAACTAATACCTAAGTTATCCTAATATCTTACCCAGATATTTTTAAAAACTACCACCCACATGACTTTGTGGTTTGTTTCAGCCAATCACAGTACCTTTGGTGATAGGAATAATGCATCAAAATACAAACAGAATTGGAGGCCAAAGCAGCAGTCAGCGCCCAAGAGACAACTACAGACAGCATCAGAGTTCAAAATGGATATTTACTTCTTACCACATAATATGCCACACGAAAACATCAGAGAATTTTATATGAATTCAGATAGTAAAGTCTGGGTTAGGAATGAGAAATGTAAGAGCAAATATGCAAACAGGAGCTTCCTAAAAAGTGAGTCTGATAGATGATGAACATTATCTACTACTCCTACCTGGCTGGACTGTGATATCCGCCGTGCTCTGTTATGTAAGCTCATAGTGTCCCCTTCACGTATTCTTTCAATGCTCCAGCCCCAAGCAAGCATTGTTTTCAAAGACTCCTTAATAGGCCATCTATATACCTCCTTATCCTA